>NW_024878151.1:0-1897 GCF_018340385.1 Cyprinus carpio
ATCAGTTGTCATTCTGTTTTATTAGGTAAACCCCTATACTGGGGACATACTGTTGATTTTACCAAAGAAAATCATTTTGATTTTACAGTCATGAACTCTGAAGCCAAAGCACAAAAGAGGATTACATCCATAGAGTTTTAAAACAGAGTATTAAAAAAAAAACTAAGCTTAAGTAAATTTGTACTGAATGCATATAGACAATAGGTGAAAATTAAACATCATGGTGCTGCTCTTTCTGTAACACCCATCCTTATGTCTCTCTCTCTCTAAAGTCCATTAAAGTTCAGATTCCGCAGGATCTGGCCATGGATGTCTCTCTCTGCCACTAGCTGTGCCATGGAACGCCTTTTTATGCCCACTGCCCCCTCAGGCTGAGACCCCCTACCGCATTTCAGTGGACAGAAACCTGAGGGCAGCAGCACCCAGCCCTCAGGTAGAGATCAAGAACCTAACACTAGTCTTGCCCCTTCCACCGCCTCTGGAGAGTCATCAGGTGAGGATAGAACCTGTCATCTATTATAACTATCTAATCACTTTCATTACTTTACAGATTTATTACAAAATACCAATAAAACTGTGATTGATTGAAGACAAAAAGAAGCTTTTCAATAAGATTCTGAAATCTTAGCCTATTAAAATATATGAAAGGAACACATTTTTATCACTGTGCAGAATGTTTTTCTGGAGGTGGAGAGATCATGGAGAGGAGGTCCTCATGGGTACCTATTACTTCATTTTGCTCCTCCATATGTGAAAGGTGTGTGTGTGGCGGTTCGAAGTACGAATGCTTTCATTCTAAGGTAATTCATTGATTTTGATCATGCTGTTGACTGTTGGATCAGGGGCGTTTGATAGCAGTGCAGGGAATGTTTATCAAGTGCCACATACTCTGCCTTCAGATGTGAGAAGGTATCTGGGACTCTGGGGATTCAAGAGAGATGAAGAAGGTAGGAGTGTGAAGTATCAAAACTTCCATCATCTAGTCTCTGATCATTTTATTTAAAATGATTTAACTGTTTTTTTGTTTGTATTTGTTAAAGGTTCCAATCACTTTCCTTCCACGTGATCAGGGGAGATTATGCCCAGTTTTTAGGATTTGGAATACCACTTAACGGCGAAACCTCAACTTACAAGAGCCGTGCTTAAGCTTCGGTTAATGCCCGGCACTGTAAAGTCTAATGAAGCCAGGATTCTGCAGTTTATTTTACAATGTGTGTGTGTGTGTTTTATGGATTGGAGACTAAACTAATGAAACTCCCAGTGAATTTACTTATACTAAAAGCATTGGCTATTAGCTAAAAAGTGCCTTTAGTCATAAGTACTTAAAGCAAAGGAAAAGAAACTAATGCAGGAGGAGTAATGCTAATTAGGAATGGTAGTACCCAGCTGTGGAGGTGTATTAATTCATGTGTGCAGGGCATAGAGCAGGAGAAGCATGCGGTGGTAAGAAAATTGCTCGTTGGGTGAAAGCAAACCACTGTGAGGAGCAAGGAAGGGCTGCTAGTTCTGCAGGCTCAAAGACTGGGTAAGGGTTGGATTCCTGTTAGAAATCTGAACCATTTGAGGAAGTTTTTTTTTTCTAAAACGTCATAGAGCACATTTTGCTGTTTCTCTCTAATTCAGTGCAGATCTTCAACTGAGACCCAAAAGAGAGGTGTGTATGCACCCCAAAGTCTGTACACATTTCCTGCTACACAAGTGGGTGCCACCAGCACACTAAAGGTTAACTTCAGAAATAACTCCTCCAACACACATGAGGTGAGAATGTAGGGCTGCACTAATCACAACACACTAAATTCAGATGACATTTGTAAAGTGGCTAACAACTAATCAGTGTCACTTTCCAGTTGTGTAAAATAGGTTTTTATGTGAAAAACACATATTAAAGCAATAGTTC
>NW_024878152.1:0-2101 GCF_018340385.1 Cyprinus carpio
ACTCCACAAATGCCTTCTGGGAACTTCTCGGATGCCAATTTATTGAAACATGCATGGAAGAAAGTTCAGGCATTTAGCAGACACGTTCTGGGCAAGATGGAGGCTGGAGTACTCTGAATACACTTCCAGATCAGACAAAGTGGCACCAAAAAGCCAAACTCAAGCGATGGAGCGACATTAGTGCTGCTAAAGGACAAACAAGCAAGAAGGCATGAATGGTCAATGGGAGTATAGCAAAGGCCTTTCAGAGTGATGATGGGCTGGTTAGAAGGTGGAAGTAAGCAGGCCTCCCACCAACCCCCCAGGACTTGCATCTTTTGAGACCAGTCTCTGAGGTCGCTTTGTACTTTGGAGTCAGAGGTTGCTTAGGTTAGTATATACATATGGCCTCTTACAGATGCCAGGCTGGGAGTGTGTGGTGTGTACTAAGAAAGTTACAAGAGACTGTTTAATGTAGAATGCCTTTATTTTGAAGGTGTGTGTTTTTATTTTGTAATTTAGATTTCTGTTAGTGAGATCATTTCCCTGTTGTGCTGTTGTTGCAGTCATGTTGAAGAAGTACATACAGAAAAGTTAATGCCATCTCTCTATCCATCCAGCCTTTTTTGTTTGTCTCATGGGGCATCAAGCCAAAGTGAAAGTATATTTAATTGCACAACTTGAGACCCAACTAAGGAGTATTATATTATTTGTTTTGTGCTCACATACTTCTTGTTTCTTACTCTATCTGTATTTCTGCCATGTTTGCTATTTCAGTTTTACCTTTCTTCTGTTAAAATTACCTGCCAAGTACAACAACACACGCCTGTTCATTGGAGTGAAAAACCTTGAAGCGAACGAAGTTTAGCTTGCTGTTTCATGTTAGATGAGAACAGCAGGTATCATGATTTTCAAAATATTGTAAAAATGCTATTAAAATACACACACCCAAATAAATATAAATAATTTAAAAGTTTGTTAACCTTTCAACCATTTAACATTAACATTTCTTTAACTAAAACAACTGACCTTATAACAACCATATTTCAACGTTGAAGGTTGGTCGTGTGCCAGCTGTTTTTCAAACGTTCAGTTTTAAACATTGTATCAACGTTGTTTCAACGTTGAAACCACAACTGACCTTATTTCAGCCATATTTCACGTTGAGGTCGGTCATGTGCCGGCTGGGAAAGGATGCATATCACTCTGTTCCACGAGCCGTCTGATCACTGTCTGGTTCATCTTATACCGACCTACAAGCAGAAACTTAAATCTGCTAAACCGTAGTAAGGACTGTGAAGAGATGGACCAGCGAAACAGAGCAGGATTTACAAGCTTGTTTTTACCTCACTGATTGGAGTGTTTTTGAAGCTGCTACCACCGATCTGGATGAACTCACAGAGACTGTAACATCTTATATTAGTTTTTGTGAGGATATATGCATTCCTACCAGGACTTATTTAACATTCAACAATGATAAGCCATGGTTTAGCAAAACTCAGACATCTTCGTCCAGGCCAAAGAGGATGCCTTCAGAAATGGGGACAGAGTCTTGTATAATCAGGCTAGGAACACACTGAACAAAGAGATTAGAAGCGGCTAAAGGACCTCTAAAAAGTTGGAAGACCAGTTTACTTCAATGACTCAACTTCAGTGTGGAAAGGGTGAGAGCCATCACAAACTACAAGACACCATCCCCTGCACTGAGGCAAATCAACGACTTGCTAACGACCTGAATGAGTTTATTGTAGATTTGAAACCCCCAACACCCATTCCCGACCATTTTCTACACAACCCTTAAAACCTCCTGCAGTAGCCCTCTCCCACCTCCTGCTCTTCAAATCAGTGAAGACGATGTCGCCAGGTCTTCAGGAAGCACAAAAGAAAGAAAAGCACCAGGCCCCGATGGTGTTACACCAGCCTGTCTGAAAACCTGTGCTGACCAGCTGGCCCCCATCTTTCTGAGACCTTCAACAGATCTCTGGAGTTGTGTGAAGTGCCGATTCAAACGCTCCTCCATTATCCCCGGTTCCAAAGAAACCCAAGATTACAGGACTTCACGACTACAGACCTGTGGCTCTAACATCTGTCGTCATGAAGTCATTTGAAAAAACTGGTTCTG
>NW_024878153.1:0-1875 GCF_018340385.1 Cyprinus carpio
AAATACCTAACCAACCTTCTGCCAACTTAAAAACCACTAAAACAACATTGGGCCAACCACTGTCATTTTGGACAGCCAGCAGACCCTAACAAATTTAAAAATATAGCCTATTTAACATCCTGCAACTCATAAATAGTAAATCTGCAAAAAACTTATATAAATAAATCGGCTTTACCTACCTTACACTTAAAATTTTAAGACTGGTGACACCGGCCGATTCATTGTTGCATTACATTAAGAGACGGCACAACAGACAAACTGAATTGAGTTATAAAAATGGAACTTTGATGGTAACAAAAATTAACTTATTGCAGTTTAGTCGAGAAAAATGTGCAGATTCTCTTCCATTATTCTGCAGAGTTTTTGAAGCAAATTAGAGATTGTGTAGCTCTGATGATGAAGATGGATGGCGGGGGAGGAGAAGTAGCAGCATACTCCTCCTGTAAAAAAAACAACATACAAACAACTTTTTAGAACATTTAAGATGTGTTGTTCTATTTTAACTATACACAACCCAAAACAGAAAAAAAAAAATGCAGTGTATGCCTAGTAAAAGATGCAAATACACCTCTGTTTAGTGGTGGGGGTAGACAGAGAAGAAAAAAAACAATCATTGGAAGACACTTACATTCACTTTCACAGCTAGCTGGAATCTGCTTGAGATGGCTTCTGTTTTCTGTAAGTTAAAGAAAAATATAGTAATTATCAAAATGTAAATTACTTAAAACTTATATATTAATATATATAATAATTTCTAACATATTTGATCAGGCATAAAAGGGCTTGTGTACACTTTTTCTGCTGCTCTTTTTTCTTTTCCTCCATTTCGGTCTCCACTATTACTTCAGCCATGGTTTTTATTTTTTTCCTCGGCTTCCACCACTTTGCTCCTTGTTTTTTGGCTGCATCTGTCAGCATGAAATTACATAGGAAAATTAAACAGAGAAAGGGTTAGCAGATAGATCATAGTCTGAGGTGTATTTTGTAGAGTTCTGTATGATTAATGGATTAATTGGCATTCTTTCATTGACTTGCATTGTATTTTATTCAATGACACATTAGTGAGGACTGTAAGGGGTTGTTTCTCTCTTTGCTATTTCAAAGTTATGTCTAAGTTTTTGAATGTTTGAATGCTTTTTTTAAGACATATCACCTATAACAACTTTTGCTAGCAAGAGTGTTAGAAAATGGACTCTTCTGTCCTCTTCCCTTGCCAATTAAAATTGTTGGCCAACTCTCATTGGTTATTATTACCTCATGGATTCATGGACAATGTCTTTGGCAGATGTTCCACCAAGCTGGTAAGATATCTTGTCTATGAAAAAAAAAATCATGTGTTAAGCAGCAGTAAATCTAGATCCTCTCTCTAAGTATGTTAGTATTCTTTTAAGTGAAGTAACAAGAACATCATTAGAATTTACTAAAAAGAACGTTGTGTGTCTCTGTTTGACAGCCTATGCTCCAGATCTTTTATGCCTGTCATGCTCCTTAATGTGAAACCTGGAAACTCCTCATTTACAACTTCAGCTGCATTCTCTCTTCGCATAATGGCCCTGAAGGAGGAGCGTATTCTGCCTGATTGCCCCTTTATCTCTTCGCTGCAAGCATTGGTAGAGCCGGAGTTCTCTTTCTGAATAGACAAACATACGATTGCCACATTATAAACTACACAGAATTGAAACATATAAGAGAGAGTCCCTGCCAGATCTTCTTTAGTTGTCTTTATAATAACATAAACTTTTCCAGCATTTGTTGAAATCTATCCAGCTTTTTTTTTTTTGACGTTATGCTGGCTTAAAATTCAAAATGTGCCTTAAAATTCCCAATAAAATAGTAAGATTTGACATTGTACTCAACATTTGATATGATGTCTAT
>NW_024878154.1:0-1793 GCF_018340385.1 Cyprinus carpio
TTACTACAGGTGAAATTTTGCCATTATCTCCCCTTACCGTATGTGGGCACAGCATATGGTTTACCATTAAAAAATATCAGGAATCACCAAAGGATTTTCTTTTCAAATGCCTCCAGCAGTTAGTAGTAAGTTTGTTTTTTCAAGACTTTACTTACTACAGGTGAAATTTTGCTTACTATCTCCTTACTGTAATGTACAGTACACAATTCCTATTCTTAAAAAATACTGTAAATCACCAAAATTGTTTTTTTCTCCTTGTTCCAAACGTTGTAGTATCAGCCAGTTGGCCATAAGACTGATTCTACTACAGGTGAGATATTTACATTACCTCCCTTATCAGTATATAATACCATTTAAAAACAATTACTGTAAATCACCAAAGGGTTTGTTCATGTTCCAAAGGTTGTAGTAGTTTGTTTTTTCAAGACTGACTTACTTCAGGAATTTTACATTATCTTACTGTATAGTATTAATCATTATTAAAACACTAATCACTAAATAGTTTGTCTAATATTTAAGACTGAAATACTATAAGGACTTATCTCCCCATCAGTAATGCATACATAATTTGCCATTAAATAATTACTTAAAAACGCAAGACTTACTATAGGAATTACTGTAAATCACCAAAATTGTTTTTCCTGTTCCAAAGGTTGTAGTACTGCTTTTGTAGTTACAAGACTTACTTACTACAGGTGAAATTTTGCCATTATCTCACTCACTGTATGTACAGTATATAATAATTATTTAAAAACAATTACTGCAGTTAAATCCGCGAAAGGGGTTTTTTTTTCATGTTCTGATGGTTTTAGTAAATTTTGTATTTTCAAGACTGACTTACTACAGGTGAAATTTTGCCAATCATCTCCCCTGGTCCAGCATGCGTACAGTACATAATAATTCTTTAAAAACTCCTTACTGCTGTATATATCATTTAAAACAATTACTTTTTCATGTTCCAAAGGTTGTTGTAAGTTTGTTTTTTCAAGACTGACTTACTGGGTGAGAATTTGCCATTATCTCCTTACTGTATACAGTATATATTAATTATATAAAAAACAATTACTGTAAATCACTGTTCCAGTTGTTTACTTTTTCAAGACTGACTTACTATGAAATTTTACATTATTCTACATACAGTACACACTCATTCTTAAAGAACAATTACTAAATCACTAAAATTGTTCCTGTTCCAGTTATAATACTTACTTACTACATGACATTATTCCCATTGTACGTATAGGTATTACTCATCTATACCTATTGTAAATCACCAAAAGGGTATTTCTATGCAAGACTGATCTAGTACAGGTAAGTGAATTTCTTGCTAATATCTCCTTAACTGTAATGCATATAGCACATAATACTGTACATAGAATACACTCATTACTAAATCACTAAAAGGTTTATTTTGTAATGTTTCAGCATTGTAGTACACTTGTAGTTACAATACCGACTTACTACAGGCACTTGCCAATATCTCCCTTACTGCACGCATGTACACTCTTATTCTTAAAACACTACTGCAAATCACTAAAAATTGGCTTTTTTCCTGTTCCTAGAAAGGTTGTAGTAAGTTTAGAAGTTACAAGACTTACTTACTACAGGTGAAATTTTGCATATCTCCCTTACTGTACATACAGTACACTCTTATTCTTAAAAAACAATTACTGGAAATCACCAAAATTGTTTTTTTCCTGTTCCAAAGGTTGTAGTATGTTTGTAGTTACAAGACTTACTTACTACCAGGTGAAATTTTGCCATTATCTCCCTTACTGTATGTACAGTATATA
>NW_024878155.1:0-2171 GCF_018340385.1 Cyprinus carpio
TTAGGCTTATTTGAAAACTACAGGATATGTGTGCTGGAGCAGGGTTAGAACTAAACTCTGCAGGGCTACGGCCCTCCAGGAACTGAGTTTGACACCCTGGGATAGGCCTATTAATCTCAAACTAGTTGTTTTTAATTAAAGGAATCAGTTATTTAGAATAATAAGACATTTGGGCTTTTACCAGGCAAATCAGTATCAACAAACTCATCTTTTCAATGCAGCCAAATGCAGAAGCTTCATCGAGACGTGGCATTTAGATGTATTTACACACTGTTTAATGCAGGACAGAATGCATTTAACCTGCAGTTACAAATGCATGAATAATGTTTTGATATACAAAACTTAAAATGCTTGAATACTCATTTGAAATTATAAGAAATTAATTATTAAAAAAAAAAAATCAAAAGATACTTTTGTAAATGTGAAATTAAAATGCATAGTATGTCAAAGCGTCACTGCTGGCCAAGTGAGCCGGGCTGCGATTGGAACCGAATCATTTACACGGCTGATTCATTCCAGGAAACGAAACACTGTCACGTTGCTCCCAGAAGGGCGCAAAAACGGTGCTTTTGGTGGGCTGTTTGTTTTGGAATTATTTTTTTGCTGTAATACATAGAAGTAAAAAACAGGCAATATGTAGGGTGTCCCAAAACACAAAGTCCTACGTTAATTCACATACTTGTTTACTGACCTAAGTTGTAAACAAAAAGAATATATATAAATATACCGATATATATATATATATTATATATATATATATATATATATATATATATATATTTAATCATGATGACTTTTTTGGAGGAAAAGACTGCATTCTTTGTGTGATTTTGATTTATTATATGAAATGTATATGTAAATTTTCTTCTGACCCTTATATCTTCAATTTTGTGATCATATGCTAAATGCTGATTTGCAGCACTGACGCTATCGACACCCGTGGCAAGAACGGGCCGTAATAATGTTGCGTGCACTCATAAGAACATACACCACTATGATATTATCGCTCAATATCATTCTCTCAACAACTCTGATACTAATCGTCTTGCTTATTATATATCGCTCATGCGCTCCTCACTGTCTATTGATGGCTAATTGTGCAAACCATCTTGCTAAAATGTCAAGCTTCATTTTAAACCACCAATGCAACGATGCATTATTTAGCTTACCTCTCAGCTTCGAAGTTGAGTCTGCGATTTTATAAGCTGCTAGTTTGGTCTCCTTAGGCTAAGCACACTTACACTGCTAAAATCGATAAAATGGCCAGGTCTCATTTCCTTCGAAGTTCAACTTCAGAATGACGGGATTGCAGCGTTGTTGCTACCACTAAGCTGTTTTGCGTCTGATTTCTTGTGATTTTAAGCTGCCAGTTTGCTCCTGCCTTATGTAATGCACGTAGTTTCCAGGGAGCATTATTATTTTTTATCAGTAATTAAGTGTTTTAATATGTACGAAGTCAAACTTCAAATATTACGAGTAAAAGTACATTAGCAGCATTTTAAAATATTTTGTTAAATTTTGAAGTTACAAAAAGTTCCTCATTACAGTACGGTAAAGTAATTCCGTTACTTTCCTTTTTTTTTACTCAGTAATTAATGTGTTTTAAAATGTAGCAAGTACAATACTAAACAAAATATACTTAAGTAAAAGTAAAATTACAGATTTTAAAAATCTTTAAAAAGTAGAAGTACACAAAAAAAGCTACTCAATTACAGTAACGCGAGTAAATGTATGTTAGTTTCCACCTCTGCATGAGGAGGGGGCGAGCCATCACACACACACAGTGTCAGACTCCAGAGAAGACACCGATCAGCCCCTCGAAATGAAGGCAGCTTGCATTTCTGAATGCAAATCTGTCAGTAAAATAAAAAAAATGATCAGCATTTTTTGTCGGGGGGTGGTTTCATGCTAGTTATACAAAACATAACTAGTGAGATAGTTCATGCTGGTTATATAACATGCCAAAAAAGATGGACCAGTTTAATCCTTTCAGTTATTTTTCTTTAATATGGGTTCTATTATGTTGTTCAGATTCAGATTGTATTTATTTTGTAATGTTGTTGTTTCTATACATTAAAAAGTTGTAATTTAAATGCAAATGTTTAATAGTATTCTTTTTTTATAACAAATCAATGCATTTTCAAAGAAATTGTGAGACATTGTGAGGATTT
>NW_024878156.1:0-1953 GCF_018340385.1 Cyprinus carpio
GTATTACTGTCAATCATAGCAATGAGTCCAGAACAATTCTAGGCAGGATTTTATCTGCGTACATTTTATCATCCGCTTTGTCATTCCTAAAATGGTAAATGTGGGAAGTTTATCCTTCTGAGATAAACACCTGAAAAAATTTTTTTTCAAATTGTGAGCTGATTTTGTAGAGAGAAGCGATGCAAAGAGGGAGCACTCCCCCTTAAAGCTTATGAAAAAGCAGCCTGACCCAGGAAACTATTCAGCTTATTTATCTAAAACCAGGCGTAATGCGCAGACATAAACTCAACTGACAGGCATTGAAAGTGATTACTTTGGAATATATGACATAACATTTTTCCTGGTTTTTCTGTCTTCCTTACATTACACACACAAACAGAACTTTATTACATTTATTTCTAAAATAAAATGGAGGTATTATGCTTATACTTATCAAAGGGAATTTAAACTGAGTTACTATGTCATTCTACATTGTTTGTTTTTATTGTTCTGTGTTGTGATGGGATTACAATATTTGCTATTATTATTGTTGTTACAGTAAAGTGTTATTTTATATTCAATTTCTGGTCTCCTGTATAGCTTTATATGTTCCTCCTCACTCTTTAGAGTCTAGAACTGGTCCAGTGGATATTTGCATTGATGGACACAAGTGCTACATACTGTATGTGTGTATGTGTATGTATGTGTATGTGTCATCAATCCATTATCAGTGCCTTAGAAATTTTTGCACTAATGCTGTGTGCTGCACAAATCACCTCTCCGTGTTGTTTACAATGTTACTGAAGGTTGTGCAACATACAATGAACAATGTCTACATCAGGGTGAGTTTAAACAAACTGCAAGTACTATTTGTTCATAAAACAAATACAATGGAAAAGTGTACCTTTAGAATAAAATAAAAAAAATAGAAATCCCATATAAACAGTCACCCAACTGGATCCCATTAAAATCCTATAGGAATGGATCCTACAGGATATTTATGTCTTGTCCTATAAGACTATTCCTATCGGAATCCTATAGGAACGGTTCCAAAATATGATAGAAATTCCAATAGAATCTGTACAATTTTCTTATTGGAATCCTTTAGGATTTTTGACAGATGCAAAAAGTATTTCATGAGAGACACAAAAGAATATAGTGAGGAGAAAAGGTTTTCATAGCAATAGCAAAAATAATAAGATTTGAGTTTAAAAAAGTTTTTGAGGAGAAAAGTATTTTCTCATCCTAGAACATAAAAAAATATATACAAATTTTAAAATTGTTTTCAATTATTTCTGAGAAAAAAAATCTCTCTCAAAATACTTTGAAAAAAAACTCTCAAATATATATTTTTTGCTATCAGTGTGAAAACATTTTCTCTAAAAAAAGTGTTTCTCTCGAAGTGCTTTTCTTTGCTCTCGATGCAAATTTCTGCTCTCACTGGAGAATTTTGAGAATTTGTAAATGGGGTGGGCCACGTCCAGTGCCAGTTCAGGTGGCATCGTCTTGTCTTTAGGAGTCGGAACTGAATCCTCTACACCATGTTCGGTTTCAACTGCATAGATGCCTCCTCTGCCTTATGGCTAGTTTAGTTGAGCACGAACACTCCAATGTTTGGGTAAGATGATGACACGCGGCGGAAGTTCAGTATCACTGAAGATTAAACATTAAAAAATAGCATCAATTCATGAATGAATGTGTATTATATTATTTGCTTGCTAATCGCTAGTAAAGCTAACAGCCATATGCTAGGTAAACTTGCAAACTCACTGGTTTTATACTCTTTCTTAAATCAAATGCAAATGATGAATGTTTTGATTTAGATAGTTTCACTGTAAGTTAAGTTTTCACTAGTTTCGTAGTTCACTGCAACCGGGGCATTTCACTTCATTATCACGTATCGCCTGCGATAATTTAAATTTAAAAGGGGTCAGCTTGTCATGAACTTATTGGGAGTAAAAGCCGATCCACTGA
>NW_024878157.1:0-1873 GCF_018340385.1 Cyprinus carpio
AAGCGTATGATATGATGTGGAAAGAGGGGATGTTGATTAAGCTATATCTTTTGGGAATAGGGAGGGAGGGCCTTTAACTGGGTAAAGAATTTCCCGTATGGACGCTCTATTCGGGTGAGAATTGGGAAAGAATTATCTGGTTGTTATATGGTAGAAAATGGAACACCTCAGGGTAGTGTTATCAGCCCACTGCTCTTTATCATTATGATAAATGATGTATTTTTCAGATGTAGGGCCTGGGATTGGAAGATTGCGTATTGTTTTTGCGAAGATGGCCGGGGCCTTGTGGAAGAGAGGGGAAGAAGCTTATAAAATACACACAGTAAGTAAAAGGTTTCAGGAAACAATAGAGGCAGGTAGGCATTGAGTCAATGAGATGGGGTTTTAGATTTTCAAAGGGAAAAAATCTCGGTGGTTTTCTTTTACAAGGAAAAAAGATAGGGGAGAAATTAATCTTAAATTATATGGACATGTTCTGGAGAGAGAGAAATCTAGAGAGTCCTTTAGGTTTTAAGGAATGGTTTTTTGATGCTAGGTTAACATGGGCGGGTCACATAGAAAGTTTAGTAAAAGTGTAAAAAGTATTAAATGTGATGGGTGTCAGACAGAATTGGACTGGAGGCTGAGCAGGCGTCACTGGGGAATATATGTTTCACTGATTAAGTCTGTGTTATGAATTATGGTTGTATAGCATATAGAGATGCAGCAAAAAACTACACTATATAGCTAAACTAGGAAGTAATACAAACTCAAGCACTTAGGATATGCAGTGGGGCTTTTCGGACATCACCTGCAGTGGCGTTGCAAGTAGAGATGGGTGAGATGCCTTTACATTTAAGGAGGGAACAGTTGGCAGCTAACTATTGGGCAAACCTACAAGGACATGGTAGGTCCCACCCAACTAGAGTAGTAATGCAGGTTTGCTGGGAGCACAAAAGGGTTAAAAGTCAGAGTTTTGGATGGGTATGTGGTGCTATTGGAAAAGACTTGGGTTTAGAGGGTATAGAATTTAGTCCAACAGTTCCGTTGCCTGTCAGACCACCATGGTTGTTTGTGGAACCTATAGTGGATTTGAGACTGAAGAGACTGTCTGATCAAATATCTGTATTTACAGTGGAATTGATGGGTATCTGGATGGCTCTACAGTGGGTAGAAGAAACAAAACCCGATAAATTTGTAATTTGCTCAGACTCTAGGTACCGTCCTAAAGATTTTGCAATCATTTAGAGATCCAATCAAGACGAGACATACTATATGAGGTACTAGAATATTACACAAGGATTTCTCAGTTTGGTGGGTGAAGAGTAAAAATTTACATGGCTACCAGCTCATGTGGGTGTTAAATGAAATGAAATTGTAGATGGTTTTTAGCAAAACAAGCCAGTAAAAGAGAAATATGTGGGAAAATATCAATCTCAATAAGTAAAGCAGAGCTAAAAACAAAAATCTGGATGGAAATTATGAAAAAGTGGCAGAGTGGATTTGGGATGGAGAGAGGAGAAAGGGAGACATTTATACAGAATACAACATAAGGTTGGGACAGAGAAGAACTCAATGGAAAGAATTGAGAAGGAAAGAAATAATTTTCACTAGGTTAAGGATTGGCATTGTGGGTGAAAAATAAGGGCTTACTTTTTAGGTAAGCATATATCAGGAGTTGTTTTTGTGACAGTATTGAATCTGTTGAACATGTGGTACTTGAATGCCAAAAATATGATCGACAAATGATAAAGATGAAAGAAAACATAAGGAATTTGGGGGTGCAAGGGAATTCACTTAAGGAACTTCTGGGATTAACTTCAAATGATATCCGTACTCATTTATTTACGGACACTACCTTTGACGGCGAGCTCGATGGACGTTTGTGTTCCTG
>NW_024878158.1:0-2447 GCF_018340385.1 Cyprinus carpio
CATGATGGTTGGGACGTGGAAAAGTTCTGATGTGGCGGGTACTGTGGGATAGCTGTGTTCCTCCTCAGCAACCCCCACAGTAAGTGGTGAACCCGCCAGCAAAAGAGCATGGTCTATATAATCGGCAAGGGACCAGTGAACTTTTCCCCCAGGAAGCTGAGGAGCGATGGGCTCATTAAGACCCACCCGAAAGATGTTCTTCAATGCCACATCATTAAAAGTCCACCCGGTTAGAAAAGTTCACAAAAATCCTGGACATAATCCTCAGGCTGGATGGGTTACCTTAGCGAAGACAGAGAAGCTAGCATGAACTGCTGGGTTCATGGTAGGGGTCATGTATGATGTAATGATCCAGTCCACTGAAGGCGGGAAGTGTAGATGAACACAAGTGCAGTTTATTTACAATGGGTACAATCAATACATCCAAACAATATAATCCCAACAAAGAAATGAAGGCTTGACTTGAACAGACTTGACGAGGCTTGAACAGACTTGACTAGGCATGAAACAGACTTGGCATGGGAAACAGGGCTTGACATAGCATGAACGGAACTAGACTCACCGACAGCAGGTTACAACGTTACGTTAATACACGACAAGCACAATGGCAAAAACATGACTATACAAACAATGAGGGTCACATGACAGAACAAACCAATGGGAACAGACACATGACTAAAGCAACCGAAGAACAAACAGAACTTGATAATCCACACATGACCAGACAATAACCAATGAGAACATGAAAACTTTACATATACACAAAGCAGAGATACATAAGGGCAAGGAAGCATGACACAAACAGCAAAATCAAACAATAACAAAATAAGACATGAAAACATGAACGTGAAACAAAACCCAGAAACAGAGCGTTGCACTATTTAGCACACAAGTGATGATAAATACAATAATCATCATTTAAGCGATGCTGTTCTTTCGAATTAATAATAAAAAATATATTCTTTTGTGTGTATTAATAATAATAATAAATGTTTTTTGAGTATGGAAATCAGGGGAATATTAGAATGATCTCTGAAGGATTGTGACTGGAGTAATGATGCTAAAAATTCAGCTTTGAAAGTCAGCTTTGATTGTTCCTAATAAACTGTTTAACTGCACTCGCAAGTGAATCTCAAGTTATTTTGTGGGATAATTAAATATATTCTAAATAAACTACAAACCTAAAAATATATACATTTATTTTGTCCTCACATTCTTTCTTGTAACTCTTCCCTCTCAGTCACACACCTGACTGTAAGGCTCATTATGCAGCTCATTATGTGGGTCTTTGTCTTCTCAGGTGTGAATCACACAAATATTCATGATAGTGACGCTACTCGCATATGCCCTTTTGAAACAAAAAGTGTCTTAGAAAATTTAAATCAATCTATTGTTTTCTGTGAGTGAGTAAACAAGATGATTTTCACATCATTTTGAAGCAAAAATTCTAGGCTACAGCTTCAGGTTTGACAGTCTTGTGAACAAATGTTTTGTATTGTTTTATGATATATTTCAGTAACTTCAAAATTGTATAGTTTTTACTAATACGCGCCGCGTTGTTTTCTCAAAAACACAATCATGTACATACAATACTATTCACGTATTATTGTAGCCCAGTTTGTACTGATTACAGTGTTGTGGGTTTTCAATACAATGTATCTATTTATAAGCAACTGAAAAAAGCACTGCAAAAGTCAGGGGATGTCAAAACTTCTCCAGGCCCCCCAAAACCCCCTAGACCTCAGAGGGTTAATGACGCATTTCTGTATGGAAGATCAACGTAGACCAAGGCTGCAGACAGCGCACTGCTGTTTGTTTTCTTTATTTTATAAATGCACAAAGTTCTGTTGTTATTATGTGTGGATACAAATAAAAGTAGACCCACTAGAGATTCGATTGATGTATTCCTCTTATCTGTCACGATCAAAACTGAAAGTGTAATTTTAAGTTCTTTCAGGGTTATCAGGAGAAAAATGCCTCAACACGCGTATACGCGGGCATCGACTCAGAGGGGTTAAAACCCCACTCAGCGGTCAAAAGCTGCAAATGCACTTTATGTTACAATTATATACACACAGCAATGTAGTAGTGAAAAGAGATGTCTAGATGTATAGGGAAGAATTAAAATGATTTAAATTGCACAAAAAAAGAATGTTTCAGACAGTTTTTCTGTGATGTGGAGAGGTTGGGGGGTGTTTGAGGGGTGGAGGAGGTGAAATTGTCCATGTTTCAGGAGGTAGGGGGTTTGTGTGGGGTTTCAGAGGAGGGTGGGGTGATTTGAGTTCAAGGCACTCACAGCTGGGGGAAAAAGCTGTTGAGCAGTCTGGCAGCGCCTGAGATGATAAGTTTATTTAGCTCTTCCTGTCCTATAGTTGTAAAGCACTGCAGTTTATCTTTGGGTACGATGGATGAAACTGAAGCAATAGACGCTGTAGAATCTACATTTG
>NW_024878159.1:0-3099 GCF_018340385.1 Cyprinus carpio
ATTTCAAAAATGGCGGACAGGTGGTCCAGGTGGTATTGACAAAATTGACATCCACTGATTCGAATGACCCAAAGAACCATAGACACCAAGATCATAATTTTCTGATGAATTGTTCCAGTAGTAAGCAAAAAGTGAATTTTTGGTATCTCAACAACTATGGCGCTGTTCCCAACTTTGGCATGGACCCCTCAGGTGTAGATGAAGTGTAAAATTTTCGTTTGGTTTCGATTGATCAAAAGTTTAACAGATACAGCCTCTGAACCCATGTGTGAGATCAACCTATCTAAGTTCTCACAGCATGATAACTTTTTTTCAATTAGTGTTCAAAAAATTTGTTCAGTCATTTCTGTGCGGCTCAGTCCCCAAGAACATCTGAGCCAAATTTGAGAAGAATTGGACCAATTTTTGAAGGAGGAGTAGCGTTTAGGACTTGAATACTGTACTTTTCAAAATGGCCGCCTACTGTAATGGGCGGAGCCTTAATGGGCAGGCTATGGAATGGGAATCTGCCGTATGAAAAGCATGTTCAGGTGTAATAAGTTAAATTTTTCATGGAATTAGGGGTTCAAGAGTTATTAACACATTTGAATGTTGCATTTTTGGACTATGTTGGGGGCGCTATAGAGTTGTTGCCTCGAGACCCCAAAGTTGGTCAGATCACTATTCATGGCCATCTCGACAAGTGTGCCAAATTTCATCATTTTCCCAGTTTTATGATTCACCTTCATAGGGCATGCTATAGACTCCATGGAGACTAGAAGCAGAAGAATAATAATAATAATAAGACTAAAGAAAACGTACGCTACAATAGGGGCTAACAGCCTTCGGGCTTGGCCCTACTAAAAACATACAGATACAAATTGGGTTAGCTACAGCCCCTCGGGCTTGGCACCTCATAAATATAGCTGCAAGAAGCGATGCAGCCGGGCCAAGCCCTGAAGTGCCGTTGCCCAGAGCGGAGCTGGAGGAAGAAAAATGCCAGAAAATGAACGCCAGCGTACGGGGAACAACGGATCGCTTCGGAAGGTAGGAGGAAGTTTTGAAATTGAACAGAACTTTTTAGATGAGAATGACCAAAAAAAACGATTTTTTTGATTTAATACGATGGCACACAGAAAATCCAATGCCCTTGAAACAGAAACAATATTAACCAACCTGTACCCGGAACCCACAACCCCAGATGTTCAGAACCAGTAGTTTAACTGAGTGCACCACTCAGTCGATTGCACAGCCCAGCATGATGCAGAAGAGAGGTTATAGTGTGAGTGATGAGCCAAAAAGTCGAAATCAAAGAGAGAGGTTCAGATGAGCATAAAAACACAAACCAGTTTTTCATAAATATAAAACACACAGGGAAAATGCCAAAGTCTGGAAATATCAGAAAGCAACAATCGACCAACGGGATTCGAAAACCCCGACCATAGAGAGACTCAGAAACAGCGGCTTAGCCAAGTGCACCACTCAGTCAACGCAATCCTTGGAAACAGACTGCAGAAGAGAGGTTAAGGTGTGAGAATGGGATCAAAAAGTCAAAAATCAAAGAGAGGTCCAGAGGAGAGGAGAATAAACACAAAACGCATTTCTGATCTCAATATAAACACAAAGTGAAAATGCAAATGAAAATGATCCCTACCGATTCTTGAACAGGATATGTCAAACGGTTCAAAATATTTTCCAACTTATGACAAACTTACAAATGGCAGCCACATGCTTCAGCCGATCCTGGCACAATTTACATCCATGTATTCGACATGACCCGAGGAATCGAAAGACAGCAAGATCATGATTTTCAAACTAATTGTTCAAAAGTTATAAGCAAAAATGTGAATTTTTGGTATCTCTGGGCACCCATAGGTAGCACTGTTTTCCAACTTTTGGGTCGGATATTTTCTCAGTTCATAGTGTTGATGAAGTTTATCAAGTTTTGTGGAGGATCGAATCAAAGTATGGGCGCAAGATACAGCCTCTCAAACAATTTACCATTCAGGCACTGTTACAACTCCAGAGCAATCATAACTTTTTTTTTTGGACAGTAGGTCGAAAAAATTCTGTTCAGTCATTTCCGTCGCGGCTCGGGTCAAAGATTGTCTGAGGAAATCTGAGAAGAAGAATTGGACCAGCATTTGAAGGAGGAGTAATGAAAAAAGGAAGAAATACTGTGACTTTTAAGTAATGGATGTTACTGTAATGGCTGGAATCTTAATGTAAAACTATTCCGAAAATGTGATCAGCGTGAAGAGAGGAATCAGGTTGTTACTAAGGTTTTATCTGCGATAGAAGAAGGTGTTCAAAAGTTATTAATGTTTAAATGTTGATTTTTTCCCGAACTGCTGGTGGTAGCTACAGAGTTAGTCCTAGAGACCCAAAAATCAGTCAGATTACTATTCATGCGCCATCATACTACAACGTGTGCCAGATTTCACGGTCTTTCTATATTCCCTTCATAGGGAACTGCCATAGAGCCCCATTGTTTTTGTCAAGGAATCTGACAAAACAATCACTAACGGAATGTAAGGTGGCCACTGTCTTCAAACTTCAGATGTACATCAAGGCACATTGGTGTTGATGATCCCTACCGATTTTTTTGCAGATTAGATCACGGGTTCAAAGATATGGCAATTTATGATAAATGTCAAAAATGGCCGATGGGTGGTTCAGTCAGTTCTGGCACAGTGACATGAAAACAGATGCGGGCGTGACCGAGGAATCCATAGACGCAAAGATCATCATTTTCTGACTGATTGTTCAGAAGTTATAAAGCAAAAAATATTGCATTTTTGGTATCTCAACACCCATAGGTGGCGCTGTTCCCAACGTTGGCATGGACCCTCAGACATGGTGGTGAGGAGTGTGTAGCCAGGTTTGGTTTTCGATTGATCCAAAGTTTGGCCGAGATACAGCATCTTTCCTGAACTCTGATTTGGGGTCCGACCTGCGTTAAGTTCACAATTTAATAACTTTTGAACAAAGATGAATATCAAAAATCTGTTCAGTCATTTCTGTGCGGATCGGTCCGAAGATCGTCTGTGCCAAATTTCGGAAAAAATTAACCACTTTTGAAGGAGGAGAAAGTCTTTTTTTGGGGGGGGGGGGGGGGGG
>NW_024878160.1:0-2487 GCF_018340385.1 Cyprinus carpio
TTCCACTTCGGCAAGAGGCGTTGGTTTGCTGCAATCCAAATGATAAATGTCGATGTTGACTTCAGATGATGGATATTCGTCGGTGGATAATCAGGTTAGATGATCGGTATTTGACGTCAATTTGACGTTGGTTTAAGACGTTGATTCGATGTTGGATTTTGGTTAGTTAAAACCACAACCTAAAATAACACAAGATTAATGTCTAATGATGTTAGAGTTTGACGTTGAGTAGACGTTACCACTATGACGTATAGAAGACGTTGGGTTTTGGTTGCAATACCTGACAACTAAATGTCAGTATTTGACGTCAGATTGACGTTGGTTTAAGACGTTGATTTGATGTTAGATTTTGGTTAGTAAATGCCACAACCAAAAATAACAAAAGATTAATGTCTACCGATGGTAGGAGTTTGGCGTTGAGTGAAGCGTTACCACTTTGGCGTATATAGAAGGCGTTGGGTTTTTGGATTTGCCATACCTGGACGACTAAATGTCAGTATTTGACGTCAATAATTTGACGTTGGTTTTAAGACGTTGATTCGATGTTGGATTTTGAAGTTAGTTAAAAACCACAGCCTAAAAATAACACAAGATCAATGTCTAATGATGTTGGGGAGTTTGGCGTTGAGTAAGGCGTTACCACTATGACGATATAGAAGACGTTGGGTTTTTGGTTTGCAATACCTGATCTAACTAAATGTTAGTATTTGACGCCAGATTAGCGTTGGTTTAAGATGATTGATTTGATGTTAGATTTTGGTTAGTAAATGCCACAACCAAAAAATAACAAAGATCAACATGTCTAATGATGTTAGAGTTTTGACGTCGAGTAGATGCTACCACTATGACTTATAGAAGACGTTGGGTTTTTATTGCAAGTACCTGACAAATCTAAATGTCAGTATTTGACGCCAAATTGACGCTGGCTTAAGATGTTGAGTCGATGTTGATCTGAAGTTAGCTAATACCACAACCTTAAACTGCTAACAACAAAAGATCAACGTTCATAGATGTTAGAGTTTGACGCTGGAGTAGATGTTACCACTTTGACTTATAGGAAGACATTGGGGTTTTGCTGCCAGCACCTGACGATTAAATGTCAGTGCATTTGACGCCAATTTGACTTCTACTTAAGACGTTGAGTCGATGTTGGATTTTGTTAGCTAAAACCACAACCTAAAATAACACAAGATCAATGTCTAATGATGTTAGAGTTTGACGGTTGACTAGACGTTACCACTATGACGTATAGAAGACGTTGGGTTTTGGTTGCCATACCTGACAACTAAATGTCAGTATTTGACATCAATTTGACGTTGGTTTAAGACGTTGATTCGATGTTGGATTTTGGTTAGTTAAAACCACAACCTAAAATAACAAAAGATCAATGTCTAATGATGTTAGAGTTTGACGTTGAGTAGATGTTACCACTTTGACGTATAGAAGGCGTTGGGTTTGGTTGCCGATACCTGACGACTAAATGTCAGTATTTGACGTCAATTTGATGTTGGCTTAAGACGTTGAGTCGATGTTGGATTTTAGTTAGCTAATACCACCAACCGAAAACTAACAAAAGATCAACGTCTAATGATGTTAGAGTTTGACGTTGAGTAGACGGTTACCACTTTGACGTATAGAAGACGTTGGGTTTTGGTTGCCATACCTGACGACTGAATGTCAGTATTTGACGTCAAATTGCACGTTGGCTTAAGACGTTGAGTCGATGTTGGATTTTAGTTAGTTAATGCCACAACCGAAAACTAACAAAAGATCAACGTCTAATGATGTTAGAGTTTGACGTTGAGTAGACGTTACCACTTTGACGTATAGAAGACGTTGGGTTTTGGTTGGCCATACCTGACGACTAAATGTCAGTATTTGACGTCAATTTGACGTTGGTTTAAGACGTTGATTCGATGTTGGATTTTGGTTAGTAAATGGCACAACCTAAAATAACAAAAGATCAACGTCTAATGATGTTAGAGTTTGACGTTGAGTAGACGTTACCACTATGACGTATAGAAGACGTTGGGTTTTGGTTTTCCATACCTGACGACTAAATGGCAGTATTTGACGTCAATTTGACGTTGGTTTAAGACGTTGATTCGATGTTGGATTTTGGTTAGTAAATGGCACAACCTAAAATAACAAAAGATCAACGTCTAATGATGTTAGAGTTTGACGTCGAATAGACGTTACCACTTTGAGCGTATAGAAGACGTTGGGTTTTGGTTGCCATACCCGACGACTAAATGTCAGTATTTGACGTCAATTTGACGTTGGTTTAAGACGTTGATTCGATGTTGGATTTTGGTTAGTTAAAACCACAACCTAAAACCAACAAAATATCAATGTCAAATGACCGTCGGTATTGGACGTCAAATTAATGTTGTTATTAGACGTTGGTCCTGACATTGAATTTTGGTTAACAGACGTCGCGACCTAAATTTAACCAAATACTAACGTCTTATGACGTTCTGTGCCTGC
>NW_024878161.1:0-1889 GCF_018340385.1 Cyprinus carpio
GTTACTGGATGTACTAAACCCCATATAATGACCGTCTATCTAACTCCCTTGCAGAAAGCATAATGTGAGTAGCGATGCCTTAATGCCCAATTGGATCCCATATGCAGCTACAAAGCTGCAGAGAGGGAGATCTTGTGTTCTCCCTCAGGCTCACTTAGGCTGAGTTTGAGGTATATCAAACAGGTTCCATGCTGCACCAGTGCTTGTGAACTTGTATAAGGTGTCTTTACAGATGACTGGCAATTCGAGAGACCTTCACAACCAGTACTTCCTGGGTGATATCATAAACATTGAGGGCATCTGTACAGCCATGCACGGGGCAACGTTCCCATCCATGTATTTTGTGGACAGCTGGCGTTTATACAGCAGTTCATGCTGCGTCTATCCCAGATACTCCGCTGTGAGAACAATGGGTAAGTAGGGTGCACCTCATGTGTCCCACTCTCTGAGAGAGGGGTATTACAAGACTTCTAGCTGGGTTCTCTTACCCAGGTGCCTGGTTGATGCCAAGCTCACAGGCTCCAGGTCTCACTTTATGCCCCAAACTCAAAGGTGGTAAGCCGCTTGGGTTTCCAGCTGGCCCATTCAGATTTCATCAAGCAGCCAGTGGACTGGTGATGGCATGTGAGCCAGCTGTGCAGCACTTTTGTATAATGCTACCATGGTCTACAAGCCACTGTGTCTTTACTTGGGTCTACATCACATGCATATTGAAAGTGTCTACAGCAACTCCTCCTACTCCAATAAGTCCTGAACAGAAAGCTTGTTCTTTCTCTGCTAATAAGTAAGCCCCCCCCCCCCCAATAAGTGTACAGGTGACTTGGGATTGCCTTAACTTAAGGGTTTGTCTTGTCAGGTGGGTATCCGCAGATGGTTCTGACCAGGTGTGTGCCTGCTGTGACACCTTCTGTAGTACCAGAAATGGTCGTGATCCGATGATTAAAGGTCTGGGTCTTTTTTTTTTTTTTTTTTTTTCATTTCTCCCTATGCAGTGCTTTTCTCACTATCTGTTTGTTTCTCAGATCTGTGGTGGGATAAAGCATCTGTTGGACCCATTAATGTCAAGGAATATGGCCATGGACAAAAAATGACTGGAAATGCCATGTGATGTTTAAAAAGTAAAAAAATTTAGTCTTAATAGGTTTTGATCTCTTGTCTACAACTTTATCCCATTCTGTGGCTTTGCTGCTCTCCAGCATGAGCTACATTTAGCAGATGCTTTTATCCAAAGCGACTTACAGTGCATTCAGGCTAATTTATTTTTTTTTTTAAACCTAACATTGTTCCCTGGGAATCAAACCTGTAACCTTTTCCACTGCTAATGCAATGCTCTACCACTGAGCCACAGGAACACTGAACTAAAGTCCCTGTAACCTACCTACAGTTCCTATAACCTAACAGTTTGGAGGCAAATATGTAAAGCTCTAGTACATGGTAACTAAATGCTGCTAGAAGCCTTACTTCAGTGCAAATGCTGGGGTCGGACTGTTTTGACAACTTAAGGTGTTTCCAGTGGCAACCACATCCTTTTGCATACTAGATAAGGACCCATCTGGAATGCAGTGAAAAGTGTGTGGTGGCAAGTTTCTTTAAATGTCTTCACTGCTGATTATGTAGCATCTAGAAATGCATGCACTGCTCTTCTTGCTTCACTAATTGCCATCAAATGCAAGGCCCTGATACTTGCAGACAAAAAGTCACTGGATAGATTTGAAAGGGTACCATGTAAGCTCAACTGGCAAACCCTACCTGGATTGGCTGAATTATGTACTTTGAGTAAAAATGGGGTTTTATCCAATTTAAAGTTGTTTACAGGTTAACACAATGTGCACTTCAAGAATCAGGTTTTGGTTTTTCTGGTGTGAGGTGATCTGTGCTTTATTACATTC
>NW_024878162.1:0-2137 GCF_018340385.1 Cyprinus carpio
GATTAATTATGCCCAGATTAAGAGCATTACAATAGTCCAGCCGGGTTGAAACAAAGGCATGCACAGCAATCTCAAGTGCTTATGCGAAAGAATTGGTTTTAGGTTTTAGACAATTTCTTAACTGAAAAGAAAGATGATTTCTAACACTGTTAACTTGACGTTGATCAGAAGCGTAAGTCAGAGAATCAAAAAAAATACTCCAAGGTTCTTTTACATAACTATGCATATTGTTGGACAGTAGCTCTATTATTTCCAGCCGGAGCATTCCCAAGCTCTTGTTCCCCTAAACATAATAAACTCAGTCTTATCCCTCATTTAATTGTAAAAAATTATTTGCTAGCCATCCCTTTACTCCTCAGCTGCAAGCACTTATAAAGAGGTAGTAAAAAGATGTAATAAACCATCACACTCCAAAGGAAGGGGTACAATTGTAAATCATCAGCATACAAGTGATAGTTAATGTGTTATGCTGCTTTAAAAAATAGACCCCAGGGGTAACATATACAGAGAGAACAGAGAGTCGGACAAGTTAGTCCTGAGGGAAAGCCCCCCAAAGAAAGGAAAATAGCAGCAGATGCAGGGCATAATTTCCAATTTTAACAGAACATGTCCTGTCATGCAAATAAAGGAAGCCACTTAAGGGTTACACCATTGATTCCTACATAATCTCTAAGGCGGTTTATTAAAGTAGCGTGAACCTAAAGTATCAGAAGGCTGCACTTAAATCTAACATCCGACAAAACAGCTTGCCCGGAGTCAATACTTAACAAAATAAAATTTGTAACCTTCAATAATGCTGATTCTGTGCTATGTTTGGTCCTAAATCCAGACTGAAAAATATCCATTATGTTATTTACAATCAAGAAATCTGTAAGTTGATTATGGACAACTTTCTCTAAAAATCTTATTCATAAAAGGCAATTTCCCGAAATAGGTCTAATTTTTAACTCTTGTGAATCCAAATTATGTTTTTTAAAACCGGCTCAATAATAGCATGCTTAAACCCTAAAGGTACAGTTCCATGATATAAACTACTATTGATAATCAATAGTATAATAGGACCACTAGTGTCTACAACCTCTTTAAACAATCAGAATAGTATAGTATATATATATACTATAGTATATATATATATATATAAATATATACAATATAGTATAAAAGTATATGCTCAAACTTTTGTCTTCACATCACTGAAGACCAGAAGAACTTTTTTCTAATTCTGTGAGGAGTAGACTTATCTCACTAAATGGAAGCAAGCTGATTATAGACAGCCTTCTCTAGTTCATTTATTTTAATAATAGTCTACCTATTTTTAGTTAATTGTTTTAAATCTAATAAATAATGATTTATTCAATTATTTTATTTAGTGCATTTATATTTTGTTGTTTTTTGTATATAGTTTTGCAATAAAACCATATCAACCAGGTTCCCAAAATTATCACTTAGGGTGCTTCTAGGGAAATAAATGAGGGTGCTCTAGTCTTCATACACTTTTTCACATATTTTAACCGGTCTATTGGTAGGTTATCACTATGCCAATCATGTTACTTCAAGAGCTTAATCCTGTATAAATATGCAGACGCCATTCCCAAAACTTTGCAACGGGGGTAGCGAAAAACAACAGCTGAGTATAATAAGGCAGCAGTGTAATGCATAACCCGCTTTTTGCTTCGAGCCAAGCAAAAACATCGCCCTGCTCCATCCAAGTATCTTCAGTGAACTACAAGTTCAACACACTTTGGAAGCTTTTGGTGTTGGCGACACGAAGGCGCTTCAGCGGGTGGTCGCCTTGGTGTCGAGTGGGGTTGTGCACTTCAGGTTGCACTACCCCCTGTTGTGCTGCAAGTGGCCATTCCCCTGAGCACCTCAGCACATAAAAGAGCATTTCCCTAAAAAAACAATTTTTCCCGAAAAGGGGAAAAACGGGTGCATCTTTGTAAAGATGATGGATCGCCCCCTTTTTAAAAATGCCATTTCACCCATGGGTTTCTGGATGCGGCCCCTTTCCTTTGGGACAGGGTAATGGTCACGACCCCCGCCTCACAAACTGGGCAAACACGCTGAGGCAGCTTTTGTGGATGAATCATGTTCCCATCGCTGGAAAAATGGCCGGCCCCGAGCTGCAGGCCAGGCT
>NW_024878163.1:0-1650 GCF_018340385.1 Cyprinus carpio
GAACAAAATTTGTAGGTTTAATGCCTAGCTCAATTTAGGGTTCATTTTAGCCTAGCAATGCACTGTTTTCCCACAGCCTTACACTCAGGGTGAAATTGGCGGCGCTCCATAGGATTCATTTTTCTGCCAGCAGGGAGAGGCGCTTTAAGAAGCGGGAAGTGCAAGTTCTCGATACTTGACTACAAAGCGCTGAGCTCACAAACGCTGCCTTATCAAGCATTGCACATTACCAAAAAATGGAACATTTTCTAAATACAGTCGGTTTTTCCTTCTGAAATACAGTGATAAAAAACACCCGCTCTGGTTTTTTAAAACCCTGCAAAGTAGTAATTTTAAACCATAAAAAAAAAGCAACCCAGCATGCTGGGTTAAACATACTAACCCAACTGGTTGGGTTAAAATAACTTCAACGTTGGGTTCGTCCCTTTTGACCCAGCGCTGGGTTGCCAAAATAACCCAAATTGGGTTGTTTTCAACCCAGCAGTTTTTAGAGTGTACGGTTGAGCTGTCAGTCCATGGTAAAACTTGATTTAAATTCAGAGAGCTATTTCTACAAAGTAAGCTCAACCATACGGTAGATATAACACTTTATGGGTTAAGCAGCACAGCAGTTTCAACACTGATAATAAATCAGCATATTAGATTGATTTCCGAAGGGTCACATGACATTGCAGACTGGAGAAATTATGCTGAAAATTCAACTTTGCTTCATGGTAATAAATAATATTTTAAAGTATATTAAAATAGGAAACCAATAGGCTATTAGAAATTGCAATAATGTTTCACAATATTAATGTTTTTTTTTCTCTCTGTGTTTTCGGTCAAATAAATACATCCTTGATGAGCATATGATACTCCGTTAAAAAACAAGGTCAATTATTTATTAGGTTTATAATATAGGCCTGACATAATATAATATCAAAAATAATAAAAAACGTGAACTCTTCTATAGCCATCTAAACATCCATATGAAGTACAGTTTGCACAATACACCTGTTTGTGACATGTCTCTGGTTTTTGTTACCATTCTGTGCCCATCATCCACTATATCAGCACTTAATCAGGCCACACTTCTTTAATACCTGATGACGTTTTATTTCACATGTCATTGCATTTGCGTGGCCTCTCATTTTGAGCTATTTCGTCCGCAACCATTAAAATTTTCTGTTTCACTACAGCGACTCATTTGGCGCACTGTCAGCGCGCATCATTCTCTTTCTATAAAACCTCATGAAACCGCATTCACCGCTTCGATATCAACTTTATACCAATTTATCGGAGCATTGCCAGTTCATTGCTTTCGCAAAATGGCTTTAACAGTCACAGGTTGTTTGAAACCACTCCTTGTTATTTTAGCTGTGTGCTTCAGGGTCGTGTCTTGTTGGAAGGTGGGCCATTCAGCCCCAGTCTGAGGTCTTGAGCACTCTGGAGAAGGTTTTCGTCCGGGATATCCTGTACTTGAGGTCGCATTCATCTTCCCTCAATTTGCAGCCAGTGGTCCTGTCCCTGCTGACTGAAAAACTACCCCCACAGCATGATGCTGCCACCATGCTTCACTGTTGGGACTGTATTGGACAGGTGATGAGCAGTGCCTGGTTTTCTCCACACATGGCTTAAATTAAGGCCAAAAGTTTCTATCTTGGTCTCATC
>NW_024878164.1:0-794 GCF_018340385.1 Cyprinus carpio
GCTGTCATCTTTTATTAGCTCATTTCTTCTAATGCTAGCTTGTTTCATTCAGCGTTTCTTTAAATGACATTTTCTGAGCTTTCCTGTTATTGTACCACACTTTGCATCAACTTCTGATTTTATTTTTTATTGTTTTCTTACATGTGATTTATTACAAATAATTGACTTGGCTTTCACAAGATCGGGATCCTGTATCAGAAGTAACTTTTTGTGATCAATTAAGTTGGAAACCATGAGAATTGCAACAGGGTAAGTACTTCCACGGAACCTTCACTACACGTTAAATTTGTTATCTGCACACACACACAGACGTAAAAAGGCAGCACAGATTTGTCTTTGTGCATCTCTTCTTTTCTTTTTTTTTCTTTATGGTCAGCGATTCTTGATATTTGACGTGTGTGCATTTGAAACATCTGATTGACCAGGCATTTTGGACGTCTTCGTTTCGGTCCCCATTGAGGCTAATTGGAGTTGTACTAGCATGACTGGAAATAGCTGCCTGTGGGCAATACTTGCTTTAACTTCCATTTCTGAAATCAGCTTCCCTACTTTCATTAGGACTCTGCTGACTATCCTACACACCCAACAGGTGGAGGCTAGAGGGGTACGCGATTTCTTTAGCACTTTTTCTGCCATAGGTGCAGATTTTGTGATGCTTCTTTGCGTTTAAAGCCATTTGAACAGAGATGCTCGTGGCTAGGCAGTGGATCAACAGTGGCATATTGGGAAGAATATCGCTCAGTATCCGGTCGGTTAGCTCAGTTGGTTAGAGCGTGGTGCTAATAACGCCAAGG
>NW_024878165.1:0-2883 GCF_018340385.1 Cyprinus carpio
AGTCAGTTTTTTTTTTTTTTTTGGTTTAGATAGGGCCATGGAACAAATAAAGCTGGATAAACAGGAACGAACAGCGAGAACCCCGCTAAAAACAACAAAAACCAAAAATATAATTACATTTGTGAGAGGGTGGGCATTGTATTACATTCAGAAATAATACGGCAGGCCCTACTAAGGCTATAGGCCTAATGTACCACACAGGGAACATTTTTAGTTCCCTTCACTGGGCACTTTACACAATCCTTTAAATTTAAAAAAATTATCAGAACAGAACAAGAATTACAATATAGAATTCTAATGGATATATAGAAGTGCAGCAGTCTATATCCTAAGATCGGCGTATAACACACAACAACATAATAATAATTAAAAATATATAAGCGATACTTCAGGTTTGGGGCTTATCTCTCTCATTCGGTGACAAATCCAAACCATGTTGGCCATTTGACGCTAAACTCGTAGTCAGTTAGGTCAAATATTGCTGTTGGGCATTTCACACAGTGTTTCAGTATCGACGCAAAAAAAATTAGCAAAATTAGGCCAAGTGGCCCGCTGCTCTGTCGCCCGCATTGCTCCTCGCTGAAGCGCCTGGTCTGTTATCACAATTAATATGTTGCGGGTGAGGCTACCCAGCGGCGTAAATAACGAGAAAAACTTGATAGGTAGTTGGGAAGGAGATCGAATCACAATTCACAAAATTATTGGGTCACAACAGTAACAGGCAGAATTCAAAAATGCAAAGTGTTCGCAGTTTAAAAACATCAGAATAATAACTGAGATTAATAAGAATATATTTGTAAATGCCTGGAACCGTTTCGCATTGTTATTCCGCCCTTCATGCAAATTGAACCTGAAGATATTAGTAATAGTATTATTATTATTATTATTATTATTATTAATTAATTTTATTATGATTATTTTAAAACCACGAATGAACCGAAATGAAACCATTTTAAATCCGGATATATATATCTATATATATATATATATATATATGATACTATAATATGACTGTTTTAAAAACAATAGGCATAAGAGCTCCTGTTTTCATAGGTGTAAGTTTTTTTAATTTATTTTGATGAGTATTACGGTTAGCCGAAAGCCTAATCCTCATATTTTTAAATGGCTCTTTTAAGTGGTCGATGTTATAATGTATATTATAATGTTCTTGTGTGTTTAAAACGTTCTTCCTTTCATTTTACAATTACATTCATTTTCGCAACCCGTCCCTTTGCGCCACCTGGCGGTATTTTTCGCGACTGATTTTAAAACTGCGTGGCATTGCCAAGTTAACGCCGCGGCCCTGCGGCAGCGGTACGCGCGGGGCGGCATTCACCATTTTTGGTTGTCTACCAGCTGTAAGATACAGTGCAATCAGGTCGAACCCTTGCACCAGTGCTCATTCAATCAATGTTAGCAGCTAAACAGATGAGTTTTGAGTCTAGATTTTAAAATTGACTAATGGTTTGGTTAGCCACATCTTGATCTCTTTTGAAAGCTGATTCCTCCCCACTGCTGGTGGCACAGTACGTAATAGTCCGACTCCCCTTGTGTTGTGCGTGAACCCTTGGTATTTCTAATGACTCTCGATCCTAAATGATCGGATTGCTCTGTTAGGTTTATCTTCAGTGAACATATCTGCAATATAGTTTGGTCCTAGTTCATTACATTGATCTTATAACGATAAAAAGATCTTTTTAAATCAACATCCTAAATGTAACGGGCAGCCAGGTGGTAATTACCGGAGGACTGGTGGCTGAGCGTGCTCAGATTTTTCTGGTTTCTAGTCAGAATCCTGGCAGCAGCAGTGTCCGGATGAGCTTCAGCTGATCTAATGGTATTCTGAGGGGCATCCGGTGCGGAGACCAGTACAATAGTTTTTCCCCACCCGCTTGTGATAAAAGGCATTAACAAGTTTCTCTCTCCCAAGTGCCGTGACTGGAAACAAAACATCTCTAATGCCGTGCCAGTGTTTTTTAGATGATAGTACGCTGATGTAGTTACTGCTTTGACATGACTATACTGAAACTAAGGACTGGTCCGTCCAGAATCACAACACCACACCAAGATTCCTGACTTGATTTCTTTAGGGTGTTTAGACCCCTATACTCAAGGCATGCATTCACCTTGAAAACTTCATCTTTGTTTCCAAATGCAATGACTTCATTTTTTTTCCTTTTTAACACTGACGAAAGTTCTGGCACATCCACCCTATTAATTAATTCATCAATACATTGGCAGAGGGAGTCAATGGGGCTGTAGTCATTTGGCGATTAAGGCTAGGTACAATCTGTTGTATCCACATCACATAGCTGTGATAGGCAAATTTGGTTCTTTCTCATTATTTGACTTCAGTGGGAGCATAGTACAGGCTTAAACAAGAGCGGTGCAATAAATTGAGCCTTAGTGGGACTCCTTCATGTCATTGGACGTTCCACTTAGACTTATGCTCTCCTAGACTCACATAATAGCCCTCTCCCTTCCTAAGAGACTCATCGACACCTGAACCATTTGAGGTACCATCCCCAGAAAGCCCGCCCCAGTTTTTCGCAGTCTTCTACTACCCAGCTAGAAGTTTTTTTGTTTTAAAAATGTTCTAAGAACATTACGCGATGGTATTGTTTCTAAACACATGTTTGTATGTTAGCAGGTAGTTTTATGCTTTTGTTCCCAGAATGTTCTCTCGTCAAAAGATAGGAACACATTCTCTAAAAACATTCGAAAAATGTTTATTAATAACATTATTAGAAATTATCCCCTAACATTCCTAATTAAGATTTAAGGCAGAGGTTTTGATGTTGAATGTCTGTTTAAAAGTATAGTGTGGTTTGTGATGTCCACCGTACATGGTGGTAAGTGTTGGCTTTAGTTGTGTAATTTGAC
>NW_024878166.1:0-1996 GCF_018340385.1 Cyprinus carpio
TTTCTAATACCTGATATGGATAAAATCCAGGGAAACATGTGTTTTGTTTTGTTTTTGTCATATCTGTTCATGTGTCATTACTTTGCCCCACTGATGGTCAGAACAGGGGCAGTGATTTAAAACATTCATGAGATAAAACAGATGGATTTGTTTTGTTCTATAATTATAATACAACTCTTACTCACCATCATGCTTTAAATTGCAGATTCAGTTAATTTATGTTTGGTTGTGTATATAATTTGTTTATAAAATTGTGTTTAGGAGCTAAAGGAAGCCACCGACTGGGACTGAATTGGGAGAATCACTGCAGAAACATGGAAATGATACAACCTCATGGATGAGGCAATGGTGGGAGGTCATCCATTCAGCCCCCCCATCCTAACTGCCTCATCAGAGGAAGACTCCATCGTTCCTGCAGTGAGTTCTCCTGATTCAGTCCTGAAAGGAAGCACAGGACAGGAGAGGAGTGGAGAGCCAGGGCAAATCAGAGGCAGAGAAAAGATCAGAAGTGCTGGAATTTTTAGAGAGGGGAAGCTGAGAGGCAGAGGAGAGAGAATGAGAAGAGAGGAGAGGGGGGAGACTTCTGTCAATTCTTGAAAAAATAGTTGAAAAAAATGTAGATTTTTATTTTAAGTAATTTTTAATTGACACATTTGCTCTTCTTTTTTTTTAACAGGATTATTTATACTAAGAGAATGTACACTGTTTTTAGCACAATTAATAATATAATTTTGCATCCAAATATTCAAACAAATTAGATTACAGGAAAAGGAAGTGGTACTTCTTATTTTTGAACTGCAATGCATGTTTTATGTTAACTGTAACTTACATTAGATTTGTCAGCATTTACTTACCTTCATGTCATTCAAACCTGTGAGGCTTTTCTGCAGAACACACAAAAGCTAGAGTTGCCAGGACTGACGCTTTGTGAGTCACCATTCACTTTTAATGTATGGGAACTAGTCATACAGGTTTGAGATAAGGATGAGTGAAATAGCCTAGGACAAAATGTCAGAATTACAACCTAAAATAATTACAATTTTATTTAATTTTACTACATACTAACCATACATTGGTAAAATATATCAAACTATAGCTTACAAGTGGCTGGGCTTTTTAACAGATTTTATAAATAATCATGGTGTCTTAGGGCTGGAGGAAGATTGTCTTCATTTGGAGAGCCAAGCGGTCTCTCTCTCACTTGCAGTCATCAAGATCGTCGCCATCCAGTTGTCTTTCTTCTGGCTTCATGATGTCACCATTTGTGATGCAGATGTTGTGCAGTAAACAAGTGATGACCTCTGGAGCAAAGTCTGGTTTGACTTCAAGGGCCTTGAAGAAAGTGACCACCATCACGTTTTCAATTCATTTTATCCTGTCTTATATATATATATATATATATATATCTGGTGTCTGAATAATTTTTGGTTTGACTGTATGTGAACATAAGATAATGTAAAATTTGTTCTCCCAATTTTTATAAGAAACAATGGTTACTGGATTGGTAAAAGTTTTTCTTACAGAAAACTGGTAAAGCTCATCAACATAAGTTGGTTTTGTTAATAGCTGAATGTGGCTGTTGTCTGAAGATCTTTACCGCCCAGAGGTGGCATCTTTGAGCTAACAAAGCACGCCTTTAAAGCTGTTGCTCGCCTTGAAAAGTGATGCTTTCTTCTCACAGGAAAGCAGTTCACCAGAATGAAAAGTAACAAGCACGGAGTATATTTTGAAAGTTAACTCATCAAGAGTGCATCCAAGCTACTGACTGGAAACCCGCCGAAATAATGTTTTAAAATAAACATGTTCATACACTTGTAATAGGTCTCATGAAACATTATTTTTTAATATATAATTATGATAATATGCTTTCAATTATCTTTATATTTTATGGACAAATAAATGTCTTTTTCAATTGTTTTTATTCTATTTTACTTTTACATATAATACTAAAAAAAACATGACAGTGTTTTTTTCTTTTCTTTTTAATGGCTCAAAT
>NW_024878167.1:0-2306 GCF_018340385.1 Cyprinus carpio
TAAGGTAATTTATAAATCACACACTATAAATATGATAAAGAAGCAGAAACAGATAGTTGCAGTAAAATAAGATATTTTAATAAGTTAAAGAAACAATTTTATAATGATTTGTGATTAATACACTCTCTCTCCTCTCTCTCTCTGTTTTGCATGCTGCAGAGTTGTGGATAGTGTGGTGGTGGCGAGAGCTGTTGTGCGTGAGAGGTATGTCCTGTTTTTTCTCTCTTATTTACATTTTTCTTTTTTACCTCCCAGAAAAATACATGGTTTAGGGGAAATAGCCAAATTGTAAATATAGTGGCTTGTGTGGGCAGTGCATTTGGCTGCTCCACAATGGTTTTAGATTTCGTGTTCCTGAGGATAATGCTACAGTGGAGGATGTTAATTGCAGCTGGTAAATCAAATTGGTCATGAGAATATTGTATCTGCTAGCTTCACGGATGAATCAGGGCGCGCCGCTGCTTTTTGAAGGAACAAAATTTAAAGTGAATCGTTTAATAGTAAAATTTGGCCTTTACAGCAAAGAGCATTTCGCGTGCAAATTTCTCCGCATGTGGTATTCTACAAATAAAGGCAAATTAATCCTTCACCATTCCCGCCTCTTTCGTGATCTCAATGACCATTTTGCAACGTGAGTGAAGCCGATTTTGGAAAAGAAAGTAGCTCCCTTTGATGTAAAACCATCCTCCGGCCGCTGGACGCTTTTTTTGTGCCTTTCTTTTTAGATCGGCATCGCTTACATGGCGCTTTCAGGAATCAGCCTGGAGAATATTCACACTTGGATATAAATTCTCTCGTGGTGAAACACGAGGAAGCATTATATATGGTGTATGCAACTATTGGTAAAGCATAAGATGTTTCATGTGTAGAGACATCGGATATAATTGCCTGATGCGTGTCCATTATAAGAAAAACAGGTGCAGGAAAAACGTGTGCGCAGGAGCAGAGTGACGAGGGCGCAAAACAATAGCAAGTGATTTGCAGTACAAGCATGAATTTGTGAGCCTGGCCATGTTTTAAAGGTTGAGGATGTGAATCTTCAGATGCTGTGTTACTGGCTGTTGACACTGAAAAAATGAGGATGTGGTGGAAGGCGTAGCCCCAGAGATTTTCAGCCGTAAATGGATCAACCAAGTTGTTTTCTGATGTTAATAATGAAGAAGTAGCTTGCAACATTGGGTGGGCTAAAATGGGGAGGGTCAGTAAAATGATGGAATATGCGTGAAAAATGATGGCAGTGCATATTGGCTACATATCCGCTGTGAGCAAGCCTTTTTTCGGGAGTTTTCTATAAAGATCAAGCATAGTCTGGAAGAAATTAATACCTTTTGGATCTAAAAACGAGATGGTAAAACAAATTAAACATAAATTATTTCTTCTCTAAGATATAGAGAAGTTTGTTCAATCTGTTATTTTCTATCAGAAGACTGTTGAGTTGATGAACTTATGAGAAGAAGCAAGCTGCTTGAAAAAAGCTTCTTACCACTATCAGAAAAGCAAAGCAATGTAAGAGAAAGAGTCAAAAAAAAAAAATTGCGGGTAAAACCATGTATTACACTGCCCTCTTTTCTTTTTGCTTTTTTTATAATGCTTTGTTCTTATTTCTTCCATTCTGACCCTTGTGTGTATGGAGGCTTCTGAGGATGGTGGCTCTTAAATATTAAATCTAGTGGGAGGGATAGTGTAAAGCTGTAAGCAGTCTATGTAAATAATTGAGCAAAGCTTGACATTTCCAAAAAAAAATCTACAGTGATTTGATGAATGAAGGAAATGGAATTTGTGGGTGGAAAGGACAAAAAAAAAAACCTAGCCATGGCACAAATTTAAGTAGAGGTGTGGGCATCTTTCTTCTCTTCAAAAATAAGGGGGCAGATATTATAAGTAATAGAGGGAACCAGTGAAGGGTCGGGATTATTGGTGGTTAAAGCTCAAGAGATGCTTTTGTTTTTCCTGATAACATTTATGCACCACCCAGGGACAGGAGCTCATACCTTTTTAGATATACTTAGTGAGAGTCTTTAAAAGTGTCTTTAGTGGGAAGGATGTAAGAAAGTTATTGGTGGAGATTGGAATCACCATTAATCTTTACTCATAGATCAGTAGGGAATATCATGTGGAACCTCATATACAGTCCTCAAGTGCATTGTCAAAACTCATTAAAGATTTCCAGCTTTTGGATATGTGGAGAATTAAACACCCAAATGATAGACAGTATACATGGATTAAGGCTTTTAATAATCGAGTAAGTGCTGCCCGACTAGATAGATTCTATGTGTCAAAATCTTTTAACAGTAGCATGGTTTTAA
>NW_024878168.1:0-2468 GCF_018340385.1 Cyprinus carpio
AGGCTGGAATTGTATGGGTGGCCCAGGAACATATGAACTAAAGGTTGAGAAGTGAAGCAGTTATCACGAACTGAAGACGGCGGCAGTGAAAAGAGGGATTAGGCGGCATTGATGTGAGTACTAAGAGCCGGTGAAAGTGCTTGCCTGTATATTGACCTGGCGTTGTGTAGATCTCTCTCTCCAGGAGGAGGAGGCGGCCCTACCTAATATAGAAAAGCGTGGTGGGGAGAGGCGAAGGAATACTTATTGAAGTAGTCACAACGGCTTGACATCACTAGCTAGGCGCATATTCCATGCGCCAGATCCGAACCAAGCGAAGTGAAGGAAGGCAGGTGTCCTTTTTTTTTACACTGAGTGTGGTGGGTGAGTCTTAGATGCTGTGAAAACCTATAATTTTGGCGTGGTGTTGTATATTGCTGTGGGCTGCTGTGTATTGCCGTGTGTCCTGTCAGATAAACCCGCGCTGCGCACGCCGTCGGCGGGAGGACCAAGGGACTGCTGGTCTAACCTAGTTCAGTACGGTATATGTTGTGGCGTTAAGCTTCTGAATCTCCGGAGATAGCGATTGTCGCTGTGTCCAACCCAGAGGTGAAAAGCCATCCAAAGCAGAGTAACTGTGCTTTGCTGTCAGAGATTGATACCTGTGGAGAGAAAGGAAAGAGAAGAGTGGGAGATAACACAAAAGGAGAACCAGAGAGGGAACCTACACGAGAGTGCGCTGTGTTCAGCCCAGAGGTGAGAGCCATTCAAAAAAGCAAACTAACTGTGCTAGTGTGCCCAAGTTGATACCTGTGGAGAGAGAAAAGGAGAGAGTGAATAACACGAGGAGGAATATACGCTGTGTCCAGCCCAGAGGTGAGAGCCATTCAAAGCAAACTAACTTGCTAGTGTGCCCAAGTTGATACCTGTGGAGAGAAAAGGAGAGAGAGTGAATAACACGAGGAGGAATAGAGCGAACCCTGTACTTACAGTACGCTGTGTCCAGCCCAGAGGTGAGAGCCATTCAAAGCAAACTAACTGTGCTATTGTGCCCAAGTTGATACCTGTGGAGAGAAAAGGAAAGAGAGAGTGAGTTATGAAGTCAAGCTATTTTTAAATATTTAAATAAAGATTGTTTTATCACTTACTTGTTCTCGTGTTGTTTGGCCATTGGGTTGGCTTTGGGGACCTCCTCGAGGTGGAAGTTGAGAAGGGGTGTGGCTTAGTCAAAGCATAGCCAGCCCCTGGGTGTGACACACTCTCCTTAGATGCCACTAAAATGTTTGTGGTCTTTTCTTTGGTGACCAGACTCCATTTGATCCGGTGAGACAAAGGGGCAATGGTGGGGGCACCAGGGTCATTGACTGTGTTGTCCTTGAAGTGGCAGGGCAGAACTAATGTGTCACCCATCAGAGGCCGGAGAGGAAGCTCATTGGTATGCTGACACCAGAGTGCTTTCAGGCTCTGTACGACATATACAGGTTAATGAAGTTTTCAAGAATATTAACAATTTTAATATGTAATTTACATAATGAATACACACCAGAGTAAACGTAATCGAAAGACGCTGTGGCTGAGAAGACCCAGAAACACATCTCAGCAAAAGCACGGACAGCATCGTCAACCTACAGGTTTAAAAGAATGTTATCACCATCATATTTGCACATATATTCAGCAACAACAACTTTTTTTTCTCAGATTTTATAAAGATTTTATTCTGAAAGCATATCTGTATCAAATGGACCAAATGTGAATTTCCCTATGTTCATAATAAAGGTTTGGTAAAATAAGAGGTTTTTTGAGAGAGAAACCAACATGTAATTTCTTTCCGTTCCCTAAAATTACCACAGGAACAGTGCAGTTCTCCATGCCAGAACAAGCTGGTCATATCTGAACCAGATGGTTTGGGAATTAACTTACCGTTAATAACTAATTCTCTGCCATGCATGGGTAAAGAGAGATATGCGGTTCTTTTAGTTAACATAGTTTTTGGGGAAAAGATCTTAAAAGGTCTGCCCTTACTTGACAAACCCACAGCATTTATAAATCTTTGCTAGTGTTGGCCGCTTTTAAGAGTGATGCTATATTTATGTGACTTGCTGCAGACTTATCTACACATACGGCTAGAGCAGAGAGCCACTTATTCATAGTTAGTTAAACACTATTTATACACTATTCCATATCGAGTTTGTCCTCTCCTTTTAGTCCAGTCCAAATCTAATCTTATAAAGCAATCAACATAAAAATATCTAAGAAAGTGTGCATACTTGAGTGCATACACCCTGTGACCTTTAAACAGTCCATTTTTAATGTATGAGATCCCTCAAATTTCTATAGTAAAACAAATAATGTTGAAGCTATAGAAATATTAGATATATAGAAGTCCTTTTATATAAAGCACAGAAAAACAATTAAGCTGTTTGTTAAATGTGTGCAGTGTTTTTTTTTTTTAATTGCTCTGGACTGTGTTTAGTGAATGCAAAAAGGAA
>NW_024878169.1:0-1984 GCF_018340385.1 Cyprinus carpio
TGGTTTGCGATCTAATAGTATGATTCAGACGAAGCACAAGCAATGTATTTGATTCGGTTCCAAAGGCGGCGTGAAAAGGTCAACACAACCTTGGTTGCCGTTTCCGAGTGAGAGGTTATCACGTCGCCTTACACGCGAAAGGTCCCCGGTTCGAAACTGGGCGGAGACAGATGAAGGCTTTTGTTCTTTCTGTGCTGAATTGGGCTATCTGGTAACGCAGGTGGTCCACGCTGCAAAGGCCTTAATTCCAAGGTAAGTTAGGGAGATTTTCAGGAAATTCTGCGCAACTGCCCAGCCAATTACTCGCCTGCTGTGGGTTAGCAATTGTCTATTGCTTTGGCACATCACGAAAATATTCCCAAGCACTACAGAGAATTAGGAGTTTCTGTAGTGTAGTGGCACACGCTCCCTACACGCGAAAGGTCCTCGGTTCAAACCGAGCAGAAACAGCTGATCCTTTGAAGAAAGTATGAACCCCTTTAGATCATGGGCTTAGAAAGGCCACAGAGGTTTCCCACAGACAACTGGAAAAATGCTTGGTTTGCGGCTAAAGAAATAGAGAAGGTATTTTACCCAGACTGAACAGCACAAGGCAATATGTAATTTGATTCGTGTTCCAAGAGGCGTGCGTTGAAAGGTCAGACACAACCTTGGTTTGCCGGTTTCCGTGAGTGTAGAGGTTATCACGTTAAGCCTTACCGCGAAAGGTCCCCAGTTGAAACTGGGCGGGAGACAGATGAAGGCTTTTGTTCTTTCTGTGCTGAATTGGCTATCTGGTAAGCAGGTGGTCCACGCTGCAAGGCCTTAATTCAAAAGGTAAGTTAAGGGGAGATTTTCAGGAAATTCTGCGTAGACTGCCATGCGAATTAACTCTGTCCTGTTGTGTGTGGGATTTACGCGGGTGTCTATTTGCTTTGGGCACATCACGGTATAAATATTTCCCAAATGAGCACTACAGAGGAATTGAGGAGTTTCTGTAGTGTGTAGTGGTCATCACGTTAAGCTAACTGCGAAAGGTCCACCGGTTGAAACCGAGCAGAAACAGCTGATCCCTTTTGAAGAAAAGTATGAACCCCTTTTAGACTACAGTGGGCTTTAGAAAGTGTTACCTTTGTGCGCTTTTCACCCGAGCCTGCACTTAAAGGTTTCGGACTGTTTTCAGCAGGCAGGTTTCCGTAGTGTAGTGGTTATCACGTTAAGCCTCGCAGCGAAAGGTCCCCCAGTTCGAAACTGGGAAGGGGAACAGTGACTCTCTTTTCACAATTGTACAATTGGCTTTCTGTTGAGGAGGAACTCAACGCTACCAAGACTTTGCAGCCAAGAGGCATGAATACAGTCACTAAAGCTGTAGTTGATGCAGAAATGAAAGAGCAGTCATTGTTTGACTAAACCACACTCTCGTGCCATTTCAATCTCTGCCTGGCACGATGTCTGAGGAACATCAAAGACAGTCTTATACTTAAACAGTTTTCTGTTGAACAGTTTTAGAACTCAAAGACCTAATATTTCGTTCAAATGAGATCTAAAAACATCAAAACACAAAAGAAACAGCCACAGAGAGGGTTTCCGCGAACCAACTGGAAAAATGCTTGGACACTTCGCTAAAAAATAGAAAGGTATTTACGAATTGAACAACACAAAACAATCTACAATTTGATTGCGATGTTCCAAGAGCGTGGAGTTGAAAAGGTCGGAGCCTAGCCTTGGTTGCGGTTTCCGTGAATGTAGGAGTGTCCGCGTTAAGCATGCCACGCGAAAGGTCCCCAGTTTTGGGAGGAAGGTGGGCGGGGGGGGTGAATGAAGGCTTTTGTTCTTTTCTGTGCGCCAGACTGCCATGCCGAATTAACTCTGTCCTGTTGTGTGTAGGTTTACATAGATTGTCTATTTGCTTTTGGGCACATCACGGTATAAATATTTCCCAAATGAGCACTACAGAGGAATTGAGGAGTTTCTGTAGTGTAGTGGACACATCACGTTAGCCTAA
>NW_024878170.1:0-1950 GCF_018340385.1 Cyprinus carpio
GGCCATCAGCTTTGCACACGTGAATTTTTGGGTCGGACTGCCCTTACTGATGGCACAATGTCACTGTTTGCTATACATCAATAACAGCACAAACAAGCAAGCAATTTAGCACACAGTGAATTCTATCGGTAGGACATTTATCTGTGCTTCACTGATGACACAAGATATCACTTAGTTTGCAGTATAGGTCTTATGCCCATCAAATACAGCACAAAAAGTAATGCATGAATAAGTTTCACACAGAGTGAATTTAGTCCAGGATATTGCCATTTATTCTGTAAACCATCTGAGTTAAAACTTAGCTTAAGGGATGAATTCAAACCTACTTTAGACCAAGAATAACAAAGGGACAAAATGTATTACCTCAGCTACACGCAAAATATTAGATTACGTATTCACATCTTTGGAGGACCACTAGCATCCATTATAAACTAAACTCACTGGAAACAGGCTCACAGTGAAATGAGAACATTTACCTCCTCTAGAGCGTCTCTATCAGAAGACACAATGCAACAGCAATAAAGAAGCAATGCACTTGAGCTGTCATCCTCCTGACCTCTTTGATCTCACAATGATTTCTGTTGGAAAATGCACTGAACTGGTGTGTCAGAAGTTCAGCGGACAACAGAAAGCAAACCAAACTAAAATATGTTGCTGTAACATCAACCTCTGTAAAATGGGGTTTTAAAGATCCAAGGAGATCAGGTCAACTCCAACCCCCTGATCAAACTCACCTGTCTGTAGCTTTCTAGTAATCTGCATGGAAGGCCTTGATTAGCTTGTTCAGGTGTGTTTGATTGGGGTCGGATGAGCTGAATGCTGTGTTCAAACCATGTCATAATTATTAAGGTAGCCTAATTACAAGAGGACTGTGTGTTTCTATGGTGACACTATCAACTGTGAAATGAATCTGCAATGGTCGGGTGGTACAGCGATCATATTGTGGTGCCAATAGGTGTATTCGACTTCATGCAGCGCTGTGCAGACCTAAACAGTGCGTGCTGGTGTTGTGCCGAAATTGGTGACCTAAAGAGAAACTGTTACCAGGGCTAAATGTCTTAATACTATAGCAAAACGTCCATTGGACAAACTAGATATTGTCACAAGCATCTAAATGCTTATAAGAAATGAAACATTAATGCTGCTGCTGTCTGCTAATATGTTAGCCTACTACTAAGCATGGTTTCCTTATGAGATGTTTAGCACTTGTTATGTATAACCTATTCTGATTATCTGATAAATTGTAGGTATTTATTCTTATTACTGTTTACTTTAATTACCCAAGATCCCACAGTTTTGCTCCTTAAAAAAATGCATGAGTTGATTTAGGGATCACTGAATCTGACAAGTCAAAAAAATCATAGCTAGAAATGTTGCCACTCTTAATTTCATAAACCTTTGACTATGAATGTTGAAATAAAGTGGCTCATGCATTCAATGTGAGCCCCTCTTCTTTCCTATTTTTATAAAGCATAATTATCAGATATAGTATGGTATGATAGGTCCAAGGTATTACTACCAAAATGTTTACCCCTCAAAGTCTGTTATTCAAATTCATTTTGGTGATGCCAGATTTTTCCTGCAGGTTTATTCTTGTTGCTCTTTCATGTAACAGTCACCAATTTATTAGACATTACCATTACGAAAAAAAAGCTCACTTAGCTTTGATTTTGATTTTTTATTTTTTTACATTACCATTTTAAACATTTGTTTCCTGTTGCACCTGCTGAAATAACCCACTGTAAAAAAAAGGGGGAAAATAGTTTGCTTAAAATTTTTAAGTAGCCTACAATCAACTTGATGTATATAATATACAGCAGATAAAGCTGTATGAGATCATTTTAAACTTTAATTACATTAAGCTGACTTGTGCATGCAGAAGGCTGTCACCGGCTTGTAGAAGTTTAGTTTTACTTTTCTTTTTGTTTTGTTTTCATTTTGAAAGCTTAG
>NW_024878171.1:0-2346 GCF_018340385.1 Cyprinus carpio
AGATCACGCTTGCTCTGAACCCAGTACAGGTAATTGAGAAACATGAATATCCTATCAATGGCTGCAGGAAATTAGTCTGTTCAAAAGAAAAACAATTCCCAGCCATGTTTCTCTCTAACCCTCTATTAGTTCTGATCTTTGTTAAAGGATAGTCTACTTGAAAATGAAAAATTGCATACTCCAGTGAATTTCTTCTTCTTCAAATATCTCCTGTGTCTTAAGCAGAAGAAAGAAAATCTATACAGGTTTAAAAAAAACAACCTGAGGGTGAGTATATTGATGATAGAATTTTAATTCCTAATGGAACCATCTCGGTTTCATTGTATAACAGTGCACAACTACTTACTTAAAAGTGAACTTGGCTCCAGAAGGTGCCTCCTCAGGCTTTCTGGGGCCACTGACTATATCAAGATGCACCAGCTTAAGGCCCAGAATCTCATCAGCCAGGTCATAGGGATGCAAAATCTAAATAAATAATACAATTCAGATATAAGCATTTAAATATTATATCGAAAGATTATACTAGGATAATTACTAGGAAGCATTTCAAACATACAACTCTGTTAGCCTGCCCTCTTCTCCCTCAAGCACACACACACATACACACACATATCTACATCTGTTGCTACAAAAGCAATGCTACTAAGCAGAATAATCTGGATATCTTACCTTGTGAAAAAATGCATGTCCTTGTTCCTGAGGTAGCAAAATGATGAATTCCAAAGGCTGATCTTATTGTCATTTTGGGATGTGTTCCTAGCTTGAGAATCTCATCTCTGAGAGAAGTGCTGTCATCTATGGCTTAAATTCAACAACTGCAGGATCTGAAGCCCGAAGTGAAGTCGGGTCTAGGATACTAGCTTTCTGCCTGTGCAGCCGCTGCTGTCCTCTGCCACGGGAGGCGGATTGCCTCCTCTCCCACCTCCCTGCCGTGAAGTGGGAAGGAAGCAGCCTGTCTCCACCTAAACAGTGCTGGGATAGCTCCCCTTGTTTAATAGCTTCCGCCTCCCCGTCTCTGATAAAGGATCACGAACATCCTCCTTATAAAATTGCCTGCTACATACTAAGGTCAAAGTGAGGTAACTCAGAATTTGTCTCCCTCCGGGAGTGGCTTCTAAGCTCATTTTCGCCTGATTTCCGCGCTGGGATGGGGAAATTTCTGCATGAAATCTAAGTAAATTGCTTTAATTTCGACTGCTTGATACATAGAGTGCACATATAAATGCCTCTGGCTGTACTTATAGATGGTTCGCTGAATTTGAATGTTTTCTTACTAGTCATATTGTGTTATGTTATATTGCTTTGAAATACCGCCCCAGGCGGAGCGGAAATGCAATAGCAGGCTGAGATTTTAGTGGGCTAATACCTCCAAAAGTATATAGCCTATTGATGGTTTCTGTGTAAATTCCATGATGACTTCAAGCAGATGCTGACTGGAGCCGGCAATAAGGACAGCCTCCCAAGTCCGATTTATCCATTGGGGAAACATCACTGCGGAAAAATTAGATGCATTCCTGATAGTAAGGTAAGGCCAGAAGAAGAGTGATATGGATTAGAGTGAATCTGAATCACCCTGGAGTAAAGTACACAAACGTGCTTAGATTAATTAACGTGTAGACTACAGTATCTGCCATAGGAGACATGGGACCAGGCAGCCCAAAGCTGAGGCAGAGAGAGGAGGAGATGTTAAAAAAAAAAAAAAAAATACTTGTAGATGCCGTCCTGTCCTCATTTTTTACTCTGAATGTGACTCGCATCTGAAAAATATCTCCTATGGGCAGCATGCGTCCGCAGAGTCTTTTTGTAAAGAACTTTCAGAACACTAAAAAAAAACACAAAGAAAACGTGCATAAAAATAAAAATATTCTTTCTAGTACGCCACCGTCTCTCTAACGTCACACTCCGTGCCTTTACCAAACTATCCAGCAGGGGGAGACATTGCTTCTGAGGAAATGTGAGTCAATTTTGGCACCTGCTCTGGATCTTCTAAAAACGTGGAGGTGGTTAAAGTCTTTGGATTTTGGATTTTAAGACAGGAAGAAGGCTCTCTGTAAAAGTACGTCTGCATTTCTCTGTTACCTTCATAACATATGACACACGATGACTGTGATGGCATTTGTATGAGAAGGTTGTTTTGTATTTCTGAATCTAGCTTGGGGTTAAAATGCCATTGGAGAGAATAAGAGAGTGGAGCTGGCGATGAAGAAAGAGAGCATGAAGAAGAAAAGGGAGGAAGCAAGGAATCTTCAGCTCAGCTCTGCCGCTTTTAGCTCTATCAGATCAGGCTTCTGGTGAGTGCGGGGAATTTGAGCTCAGGTGTGTGTGAGCCTGGTCTGTCTGAGATGG
>NW_024878172.1:0-5886 GCF_018340385.1 Cyprinus carpio
AAGATCTTGAGGTTTCTGCTTTATACAGTGGTCAGGTGGCTGCCTTTACAAATTTCTGATGTTTCGCCATGAGAAAGGGGAAGTTGGGTTATGTCCTAGAGACAATGTCCAATCTGCCCCAAACTTCACATGTTTGAGAAGACTCCTGACCTGAATATATCTACATGCCAATATTCAGATATCGCTATAGCGCCACCTGCTGGCAACAGGAAGTGACATGTTTTACTGCAACAAACTACTCCTAGATATTTTATGACATTTTTATAATTTTTTTTGGTCAGTCTAATCTAAGGCCTTTGCGATGTTAAATTGTGAACATCTTGAGGTTTCATTAAAGCAGTGTGGCCATGGCGCGGACAAAGTTTGATGTCTCGCCATGGGAATAGAAGTTGTTGTAACTCAGGCATAAGATGTCCGATCTTCCCCAAACTTCACATGTTCGAAAAGAGTCTTGGCCTGAACACATCTGAAGGTCATTATTCCACTATAATCATAGCGCCACCTGCTGACAACAGGAAATGGCTTGTTTTTACACTTAACTTAAACATGCAATGTCCAATCTGCACCAAACTTCAAATATTTGAAAGAGTCATGGCCTGAAGATATCTAAAGGCCAATATTCAGTTATATCATAGCGCCACCTGTTGTCAATAGACACTGCATGCTTTATACTAACAACTCAAATATTCCATGTTCAATCTGCACTAAATTTCATATGCTTGATAAAAGTGCTGGACTGAAGAAATCTACATGCCAAATCCAGTTATAGTCATAGCCACCAGCTGGCAGCAGGAAGATTGGCACATATAAATGACTTTGACATATTTCTCTTATATTTACCACATTAAACGATATATCTTGCCGCTCGCTTTTTACAAAAAGCCACCTCGGGTGGTGGTGGAGTCCTTCGCCTAGGGCCTCGCTAATCATCGCCCGAGCTTCTTTTGCTGAGGCCTAATTATCTGGTTTTTTCTATACATATTATTATTATATTCTCTTCCAAAATGAATTGCATTTTTGAGGGCCTAAACATGCTCTCCTGAAACTTTGCACACGAGCAGCCAGACCTAAATTTACGCCTGATATAGGTTTCAGAAGAGGGTGTGGCAAAATGGCTCGACAGCCACCTATCGTAAAAAATCAACAGCCCTCGAGCTGTGTTTCACGTGACATGCACGTAAAAATTGGCACACATATGTAAAGCATCAGTACCTACTAAAAAGACTCTTGAGCAATATCCCAAACCCAACAGGAAGTCGGTTATTTTAATTTTATGAGCAAATTTTGCATCATTTTTTGTCATTTGCATGCCTTGTATTTTAACTAACTCCTCCTAGAGATTTATTCAGATCAACACCAAATTTGGTATGCCTAATCTAAAGGCCTTTGCGATGTTAAATTGCTAAGATCTTGAGTTTTCGCTGAAGGGCGTGTCCGTATGGCGGCCTGATCTAATTTCGATGATTCGCCATGAAAAATGAAGTTGCTATAACTCAGACATACAATGTCCAATCTGCCACAAACTTCACATGTTTGATAAGACTCCTGACCTGAACAGAATGCCCATATTCAGTTATAGTCATAGCGCCACCTACTGGCAACAGGAAGTGACATATTTTACACTGTAACAAACTACCCCGAGAAATTTTATGACATAAATTTTTTTTTTCAGTCACTCTATTCTAAAGGCTCAAAGCGATGTTAAATTGTGAAGATCTTGAGTTTTCAAGTTAGCATGCGGTCCATGGCTACCGCCACAAAGTTCGATGTCTCGCCATGGGAATAAAAGTTATTGTAACTCAGGCATAAATGTCCGATCTTGCCCAAACTTCACATGTTTGATAAGAGTCCTGGCCTGAACACATCTGAAGGCCAATATTCCATTGGTGTGGCAAAATGCCTCGATAGCGCCACCTATACATTTTCAACGGAGGCGCTCGAGCTACGCTTTCAATGCACATGTACAAAAAATCGGTACACACATGTAACACACCAATACCTACAAAAAGTCTCTTTGGTACGAAATTGAATCCCAACAGGAAGTCAGTTATTTTGAATTTTCTCTGCAAAATTTGTGTCGCTTTTTTTGCCATTTTCAGGGGTTGTACTTTAACTAACTCCTCCTAGAGATTTATTCAGATCAACACCAAACTTTGTCAGTGTAATCTAAAGGCCTTTATGATGTTAAATTGCTAAGATCTTGAGGTTTCGCTTAAGGGGTGTCTGTGGCGGCCTTACAAATTTCGGACATGTTTCGGCCATGAGAAAGGAAGTTGCTATAACTCAGACATACAATGTCCAATCTGCCCCAAACTTCACATGTTTGAGAAGACTCCTGACCTGAATATATCTACATGCCAATATTCAGATATCGCTATAGCGCCACCTGCTGGCAACAGGAAGTGACATGTTTTACGCCAGAACAAACTACTCCTAGAAATTTTATGACATTTTATAATTTTTTTTGGTCAGTCTAATCTAAAGGCCTTTGCGATGTTAAATTGTGAACATCTTGAGGTTTCATTAAAGGGTGTGGCCATGGCGCCAGTGGACAAAGTTCGATGTCTCGCCATGGGAATAGAAGTTGTTGTAACTCAGGCATAAGATGTCCGATCTTCCCCAAACTTCACATGTTGAAAAGAGTCTTGGCCTGAACACATCTGAAGGTCATTATTCCACTATAATCATAGCGCCACCTGCTGACAACAGAAAATGGCTTATTTTACACTAACTTAAACATGCAATGTCCAATCTGCACCAAACTTCAAATATTTGATAAGAGTCATGGCCTGAAGATATCTAAAGGCCAATGTTCAGTTATAATCATAGCCACCTGTTGGCAATAGGACACAACATACTTTATACTAACTCAAACATTCCATGTTCAATCTGCACTAAATTTCATATGCTTGATAAAAGTGCTGGACTGAAGAAATCTACATGACAAAATCCAGTTATAGTCATAGCGCCACCAGCTGGCAGCAGGAAGACATTCGTTGCTTAAGCTGTTTTACAAAAAGCCACTACGGTGGTGAGTGAGCCCGGTGCGTGTGAGGGCCGCTTGTATCTGCTTTTCATATTAGCTGCTTGCAGCTTTAAGGACCCTATTATGTATTATTTACATTTCTAAACTTTTGTTTCTTTTCATGGATACCTTCTGTTCTTATCTAGACCATTTTTTGGCTTCCAAACTCTTCAGATAAGCTATTTACAGCACAGCAAAGTTTCACTGATATAGGTTTCAGATGAAGGGTTGCTATGGAAAAGTATCGTGAAAAATCAAAGCTTCGACATGTTAAAGGCATGCACGTAAAAAATTGGCAACACATTCACTCTACAAAGATCACGCACATCATCTGGAACACAGATGAAAAGCTAATGTTAATTTGATGAGGACCATTTGAGACAATATTTGCATCAACAGAAACGTGTCCACTATGAAATGGCCAGCACACCATGGCTGAAGCTGACACAATCAAGGCCTGCATTATATAAATCTGCCCCAGTGCTTTCGCTGGATTTGATTTCCCCAGGCCTATATTCTCGGGATGTCTCCTGGGCCATCTTTCCCTTTGAAACATGCTGCAAACTCAAGGTGAAAGGACTAGAGCGCCTGTTGGAGGATTTAGTTAAATCATAGCGCCAAGCATCATGCTCTGTAATCAAACATATGAGGTTTAAGTGCTAAAAAGGCTAACTGAGAGGCATGGACTATCATGTCAAATCCAGTTATAGGCCATAGCCTACCAGCTGGCGCAGCAAGATGAGCTTCTCATAAATGACTTTGAGAATAACGGAGGTATAAGACACATTAAACGATAAAGGGAAGAGTTGGAAAGCTGTTTTACAAATAAAAAAGAGTGAAAGAGAGCAACGGGTGGGGCTATAGCAGCTTGCCTTTTGTTTATTAGGGGCCCGAGTAATTTATTATTAGGCCTCGAAAGCGGTGTGAGGACCTCTATTGTATCTGCTTGTTTATGCTTTTCTTCTTCTTCTTTCTTCTTCTTTCTTCTTCTTCTTCTTTCTTCTTTCTCCAAAATGAATCGTGATTTTTTGAGGGCCTAAACATGCTCGAAAAGTCCTGAAACTTTGCACACGCCGGCCAGACCTGGTGAAAATTTACATCTGATATAGTTTCAGAAGAGGGTGTGGCAAAATGGCCTCGACAGCCACCTATCAGAAAAATCAACAGCCCTCGAGCTGTGTTTCACGTGACATGCACTAAAAATTGGCACACATATGTAAAGCATCAGTACCTACAAAAAAGACTCTTGGAGCAATATCCAAACCCAACAGGAAGTCGGTTATTTTTTAATTTTATGAGCAAATTTTGCATCATTTTTTGTCATTTGCATGCCTTGTATTTTAACTGAACTCCTCCTAGAGATTTATTCAGATCAACACCAAATTTGGTATGCCTAATCTAAAGGCCTTTGCGATGTTAAATCATGAAGATCTTGAGTTTTCGTTGAAGGGCGTGTTCGGGTGGCGGCCTGATCGAATTTCGATGATTCGCCATGAAAAATGAAGTTGCTATAACTCAGACATACAATGTCCAATCTGCCACAAACTTCACATGTTTGATAAGACTCCTGACCTGAACAGATTGATATGCCCATATTCAGTTATAGTCATAGCGCCACCTACTGTCAACAGGAAGTGACATATTTTACACTGTAACAAACTACACGAGAAATTTTATGACATACATTTTTTTTTTCAGTCACTCTATTCTAAAGGCCTGTCGCGATGTTAAATTGTGAAGATCTTGAGTTTTCGTTAAAGGCGTGTCCATGGCGCCGTCCACAAAGTTCGATGTCTCGCCATGGGAATAAAAGTTATTGTAACTCAGGCATAAAATGTCCGATCTTGCCCAAACTTCACATGTTTGATAAGAGTCCTGGCCTGAACACATCTGAAGGCCAATATTCCATTGGGTGTGGCAAAATGCCTCGATAAGCGCCACCTATACATTTTCAACGGAGTGCCTCGAGCTACGTTTCCGTACACATGTACAAAAAATCGGTACACACATGTAACACACCAATACCTACAAAAAAGTCTCTTGGTGCAAAATTGAATCCCAACAGGAAGTCAGTTATTTTGAATTTTCTCTGCAAAATTTGTGTCGTTTTTGCCATTTTCAGGGGTTGTACTTTAACGAACTCCTCCTAGAGATTTATTCAGATCAACACCAAACTTTGTCAGTGTAATCTAAAGGCCTTTGCGATGTTAAATTGCGAAGATCTTGAGGTTTCGTTTAAGAAGTGATGTCTGTGGCGGCCTTACAAATTTCGATGTTTCGCCATGAGAAAGGAAGTTGCTATAACTCAGACATACAATGTCCAATCTGCCCCAAACTTCACATGTTTGAGAAGACTCCTGACCTGAATATATCTACATGCCAATATTCAGATATAAGCTATAGCTACCACCTGCTGGCAACAGGAAGTGACATGTTTTACGCCCGTAACAAACTACTCCTAGATATTTTATGACATTTTATAATTTTTTTGGTCAGTCTAATCTAAAGGCCTTTGCGATGTTAAATTGTGAACATCTTGAGGTTTCATTGAGGCTGGTGTGGCCATGGCGCCCGTGACAAAGTTAGATGTCTGCGCCATGGGAATAGAAGTTGTTGTAACTCAGGCATAAGGATAACCGATCTTCCCCCAAACTTCACACATGTTCGATGGAGTCTTGGCCTGAACACATCTGAAGGTCAATAATCCACACTATAATCCTAGCTGTACCACCTGCTAAGCAACAGGAAATGGCTTATTTTACACTAGCAAACATGCAATGTCCAATCTGCACCAAACTTCAAATATTTGATACACAAAGCTCATGGCCTGAAGATATCTAAGGCCAATGTTCAGTTATAAT
>NW_024878173.1:0-2550 GCF_018340385.1 Cyprinus carpio
AAAATTAACAAAAATTGGCCAGAGGTGGAGAGGCTATGTAGGCCCAAAGTCATGTACGTGACAGGAGGATTAGATGAAGGTGTGAGGAAATGAGACAGAGGAAGAAGAGATATAGAAAATATAAAGGAAAGAAAAGATTAAAACTTGCTCATCATTTATAGCTTCTGCAAGCGTCTTTACAAAACCTAGGCCTATGCAAATAGGCCTACTCATTAGCCAACATCTGTTATATTACAACAACGACAAAGTAATTTATTTTAATTAGAAAAATCTCCAGGTACTTCTGAATATGTCAGTATATATACGCAAGCAAAATAAAGAAAAACTGCAAAAAAAATAAATGGTTTTGCTTTTGTGTGCTGACAGAAAGCGTGCCCTCTGGATAGCTGGAGATGTTCACAGTTACAGGGGGTGATTTTTTGGCGGAGTCGGTTCTAAATCGGACGATGATTTGATGCTAAGTGGTCATTACTTTGTCAGTGGCAAAGAATATGTCTAAAATGTAATCTTATATATCCAAAGTACACCCCCTATAACTGGCATGCCTGATAACATTGTTTAGGTGAGAATATTGTTTTACATAACCTTGGTGAATACACTAATGAATTTAATCTCTATATGCCATACAAACGAGCCTTACATCGACACATTGCTGTTTATGAGGACGGGTGATCACGCATCGGAGCGGAATTTGGACGAAGAGGACGAGGTTGTATGGACCGAGCGTGTGCAAAATCAGCTCTGGGTTTCAACAATGCATTCATCTGAGCTACCTCTGCACTGGAGCATGCAGCCTTAATTTAGCTGTGTTATGGAGCATCCCAAATTATGATGTTTATTTACTCGTGTCGCCTGCCATTATAAAGACCATGCCTACCTGACATATGAGACAAGGTTAGTGAGTTCACTCCTGTCAAAAGAGAAATCACAACATTCAAATAAATCTTAAAGCTTTACTTATTTTACACAAAAACTGAGCGCGCCATCTTGGGAAGGCTCATTGAGTAAATATGCCGCTGTAGCTCAGGGTTGGATAAAAGAATATTACTAGTTTTTCAATTTACTGCATTTACTGCTCATTTTGAGTTATTGTTTTATGTAGATTCGCTAAACTTACAATAAAGTTCTAAACAAATGTCAGCCTTATGTAGCCCTACTGTCCATTGTTGTAAGAACATAATGCGTTCTTATCTAACAAACTATTTTTCTTGTCATGTGGAGAATTCGAAGCTTAATAACGAAACCCAGCATTTAGTCTTTAACCCCTGTACCCTGTTACTTGCTACCAGCTTTTTAAATTGCTTACTGCCACCTACTGCGCAATTTGACTTTCACTATTTTAAAAGATTCAGAACCTTAAACTTTGACATTTTTATTCAAGCCATTTGAACTTCTATTTTGTATAATTCCAATAAAAAAAAAAAAAAAAAGGAAAACCCCTGCCCATTACTGTGACTACACAGCTTTTCAGGTAGAAAAGTTTTTCAATGCATTGTGTTGGTTGTGGTTTTCCATAAGGTATAACCTTTAAATCATGTAAGCTGCTGTATTCATCAAAACAAACTATAACCAATTTTTTGCGTGCTTATGTTTATCAGAACAATTCCTATACAAGAAGTAGCTAGCTAATTTTACGTGACTTACATTTTAATACAATATAATCACAATTTTGAACTGTTTTTGCAGAATGCGATTTAGCTTAACGGTGATGGTTAGAAATAGGTGCAAGCAAAGAACAGACGGTACAGTTCTAATCTCCATTTAAAACCCATGACGGTATGGTGAATTTTCTGATGTGCTGTCATGACAATGCATTCTGCTTTGTTTTTTATTAACTAATTTTTTGGAGGCAATTATTAGCATGGTCCATTAAAGACGGATCCCTCTTGCGTAATTCTTAGATTTAATTTAATCAGACAGCTCGTCTGAATCGAAACGTCTTTTTGAAATGATATGAATGACTCACTTGACTCTTATCATTCAAGACATTCCACTTAGTGCCACCTACTGGCGATTTACTTTCACATTTAAAACGCTAGCTAATCTTTACATTTGTTGGCCACAAAATGGTATACATATGCGACATAATAATAATAAAGAAAATTTAAAAACACCAAGCTCATAATATTATTTAGTGCAGTTGTTATTCTGCCTTTTCATTAACCTGCTCTTGTCGTTTAAATGCATCTAAATACCATTTCTTCTGTTCTCTTCTGCGAATTGGAAAGAAGATAGCGATTTTGCAGTCAACACTGATTGCTAATTATGCATTTGTATTTTTGATTCGAGTGTTCTTATTATATTAAATGAAATTCTTAATAAAATTTAAGGATGATGATATGAAAGAGATAACGCCATACATTTACATAATGTTAGCGGAAACTATAGTCTAAAATAGGATGGAAATAAATTGAAATAAACTTTTAGTATGCAATAATTTAATATAAAATGCAATTTCCTAACAACAAAACTGTGACTGGTGGGAAAACTAATTTTGGAAAACCACTAGCCACAGTGGCTGGTGAGCAAAAAAGTTAATGTCATGCCCTG
>NW_024878174.1:0-2351 GCF_018340385.1 Cyprinus carpio
CAATGTACCCTGATAAAATATTCATGGATGCCCCAGTCCTAAACTACAAACATTATATAATAATCATATATATACAAAATAAAATAATATATTAAAATATAACTCTATTTCCAAAGTGCTAGAAATACACTTTTCAAAATGATTGTCTTATTCTGAGCACAAGTGTGGACACTTTTCATCGGTGGTACTAAGACAAATAGCAGTATGACCAAGTGCCGTGACCACATAAATGACCCAATAAACATAACATTTAAGCTGCGCCAGCACTTGCTTCTCAACCAACTTCTCAAGATGCATGGTTGAATTCCTAAAGTAAACATTGAATGTGTGACTTGCCCTAGCATTGTAGTTATCACTACAGTTATTGGTCCTTGGTGTGAACGTGCGTGTAGAATCACACTATAGAACTATAGGAACTGCGCAACAGAAATGCATTCTTTAAAAAAAAAAAGATATCGATGCTTTTTGCATTGCATATGAGTATTGACTAAAATACCACACAGTAGTAATAGAACGCTTTCAAAGTAGCTGTTGCTCCTCCAGGCCTGAGCATATCTTCAGAGGCAATATCCTCTCCCCCCCAGACCTGGTCCCACAACCAGACTGTGAAAGCGAGGCACCATTTCTCAATCTCTCCTCCCACACCATTGGGATGCTCCTGAGAGGAAACACCAGCCAGGAGAGAAACAGCACCATCATCCTACAAATCTCTCTCAACATGACAATAAATAAAATGTGCTTCAGTTACAGTTGGTTGATATCAAACATTCCTTGAAGTCCATAAACACCATTACTTGTCAGAAACTTTGTCTGTTGGCCAGCCAGGAGATATTTACTAGATGTTTAGTTGGCAATCACAAAGATTGTGTCTAATGAAGTTCCTGCTCACAGCAGCTGGATGGACGATAAGATCAGGAGATGTAGGACTTGATGACCCAGAGCCGCATGATAACACATGAGACCCAGCGCTCCCCTGGAAAACAACAGGATGAGTACAAGGATAATGACTTGTGTATTAGAATGATATATCTGCCTTTTTAAATGGGTGTTTAAAAGGCTGCGGCCTTTCTCACCAATCAGTGGCATTTGAATGTGATTATTATTGTGGATTAAAAATAAGTTAAAGTGACTGTTTGTCTATTGTAATATATTGTAGATATAATTTCGTAAATCAAAGCTGAATTTTCAGCATACTCATCGCGCCTCTGGAGTGGTCAACACCAAGATCCTTCAGAAAGGATTCCTCAAAATGGCTATTTACTGCTTAAGAACATAAGTTCTTGATTATTAACAATGCTGAAAATCATTTATTGACGGTTTCATATTTTTTGTGGGAACCTATGATACTTTTTTTCTCAGGATACTTGCATGAACAGAATCCCCAATGAACACGGCAAAATGAATACCACAAGTAATGAATGTATGAAGTATGATATTAGGATTACGGAAAAACACAATGGATTTTGGAAACAGAATTACTTAGCTACCTTTCAAAGCTGAAATAGCTGGCAAAGAAAGGGTGCTCCTGTGTTCCTGTCAAGAACAATACAAAAGGTTTACAGCAAACAAACAGACAGAATATACAACAACAACAGCCTGCTGTAACTCCGCACATAGCAACTTCTGAATCATAAGTGGTTGCAGAAGTACCCAGGTGACGTAACTGCAGTGTAAAGTGAAAAAATGTGGGATTTAAAGGCCATAGATGTAACACCCAGGCACCGTCAAATAATTTTATAATGGTTTGATTAATACAAGCTTGTTAATGAAAAGGTTTGGTTGAACATGGGCAACGTGAGGGGCTTTCTTTTTATATGTCCGGTCACTCTTGCATGCAGAGAATGGTTTTTTTTGATTTGCAGTAAAATCCGAGCTCTCCCTTTTCCATTCTGTAAGGGGATAGCAGAAAGGGCTGCGGGTCCTCCGCAAACCAGCAGCGACGCCGAAGAGGCACTGAATACGTAAGCACAGCTGGAGGGCGGAGGCCGAGCTAAAGCGATAGAAGCCAGGTGTCAGTAACGGTCTGTCCAGAGTCTTTAAAGCTGCAGTCGGTAACTTTTGGGGCTCGCGTCTGGCGGAAGAACATTGTAGCCGGAGCTACTTCTCTCCAATATAAACAAAATCCACCGCTCCCGGCTCATTCTGTCCCAATCAGCGCAGGGCTGTGCCACAGTGTTGTTTTGTATTGAAAATGTAAAAAATATATATAATGAGCGAGTACATCATGAATCCATTTTCCAAACCGTGTTTTTGTCTTATCCTGAATCACTACGGTACACCTATAATAAGTGTTTATATTCGGACTATTTTAGTATGGTTGGGGTCGGCAACGCTGCAGAGTAGCACAGTAC
>NW_024878175.1:0-2088 GCF_018340385.1 Cyprinus carpio
CATCTATCACATCTGCTTGAGCAGAATACAATGGTGAGACATACATTTTGCAAGCTCTTCTTGAATGTGTAGAAAATGCGAATTATATTCACGTGTTTATTCAGCTAAAATAACTAAAGATTTCAGCACCATCAGCTCAGTTATGTTTTCCTTTCTGTCCTCAAGGGCCCAAATTATTTAAGGAGGCTGAGACGCGTAGATGCTCTCTCACCATCCACGCTCACCTGTGGCAGAGTGGCCGAGCACGTCAAAAAAGAAAATGATCCCGTTGCTTTCCCATGGGCTAATGGATCCATCTGCTGCTTTCTGATTGGCTGCCGGACATATTCCAGTCTCATAAACTGCCATTTGATAATGAGGTCCCACTAGACTCCAGACACAATGGCTCACCAGCTGTTGTGCTCCTGGCCAGCCACTGCACTGTTACACAAGCAGAGCTGAGTAGTCAGAAGTGGGTGGAGCTCGACGTTTGATTGACAGATTTAATGAATGTGTTTTGTGGGATTACGTCATCGTTCCAGTGTTGGGGTTTTTTAGGCAGGGAGTACGCATGTGACACTTTTCTGTTTATCTTTACCTTCATAAAATAATTTCATTAATAGGGAAATCAAAAAAAGACGACACTCCCACTACTTCTGAACTATGCGAATTATGGTTGCTATATCATACTGGGCACGTGAATGTGTGTACGAACGCGTCCGTTTTTTTGCATTTCTCATACCTCTCTCCATATACCGTTGTTCATACATGACACTCACTTCTAGCAGTGCAATGCAATGAACACGTGACAAGGGATCTGTGTGTGTGTGTGTGTGTGTGTGTGTGTGTGTGTGTGTGTGTAGATGCTGACCCTTTCATGGTTTTATCATGAAATGCTTCTGTGTTATCCATCTTCCTTTTCTTTCATGTATTCGTGTTGGCTGCTGACAGTACATCGTACTTTCCTACTCCTTAATAAAGAATCAGATTGTCATAGAAACACATTGCCACTGATTGTGTGTGTGTGTGTGTGTGTGTGTGTGTGTCTTCAGTAAAGAATGTATGCACCCAGACTCCTGTGAGCAGGGCTTTCTGTTGTATGCATGTTTGGATTGTACAAACTTTGCTTTTAACTTTTCTTTATTAGCCTATTATTATTATTTACTATATATTTATTTTTAAAAAGAAAAGAACACTGTGAGAGAGATTTAATAAATTTTTACACAATAGAAATAAATGAAGCTTGCTTGTGCGATATGTTTTAACAATCCTGGCTCAAATGAAATCAAAATATCCTAATATTAGTTAATATAGCTTTCTTTTCTGGGGGGTAGCAAACTGATCAAAGATGGTAGAGTCTTTGGCTCTTAGCCTAGTTTTTGGTCTATTTAAGCCGGTACTTTAGAACCCCTCCCAATATCGCCATCCGGCTCCCTGACCTTCCTCATTGATGACAGCCAGGTGACGAACAGTCATATTTGCTCTGAAGTTTGGCACTGTTTGTCACTGTGAAAATTTAAATTCTATTAAAACATCTCAAATACAGCTGAGCTTAACCTCTCCATTATGCTTAACAAACCAAGCTAGTCTGGCGTTGGCATAACTTAAGCGTCATGCAAGGTCTAAATCCCCCAAAATTCAAGAGAAGAACTGCCACCTTATGAGTTTTTATTTTTATTTATTTATTTGTTAACTATTTATGTGTTTATAACTTAATATAGTTAAACATAGCTCCAGTATAGTGCTATTTTTCCAGAATATCAGCACAATTGCATGTGGCATTCATTTTATACAACTGCTCAATAAACAGTTTGTTTGACAATTATTTAGGCAACATTGTACATTTTGACTGTTTCTGGCTTTATTTTGCTGATGAATCGTGAGTCGTTGATTCATTCATAAAGTGAACTTTGCTTCTTTCATGAATGAATCAGTCGTTTGCAATAATTCAAATGAATGAAAGTTTTATTCTTAAGATTTTTGACTGTTTTCTTTATTTTGCTGATGAATCGTGGGGTCGTTGATTCATTCATAAAGTGAACTTTTCTTCTTTCATGAATGAATCAGTCGTTTCTAATAATTCAAATGAATGAAAGTTTTATTCTTAAG
>NW_024878176.1:0-1863 GCF_018340385.1 Cyprinus carpio
GCTGTACCATTCAGTTTATAACCACCAGCACAAGAAAATTTACAATTTGAGTTGAGTGAATGATTCCCATACAGACGGAGCATTCCATCCAGCCATGTGGTGGTGCAGGAGTGGTTCACATGAAACGACTGGAAGAGAGAAAAAGACTGATGATCAAGGAATGTATTAAAGGAGTAGTTCACCCAATATTGAAAATTTGCAGAAGATTTACTCATCCGAGTGAAGAAACAATTTACTCATCCTAACTTACTCATCCGATGAAGAAACAATTTACTCATTCAACTTACTCATCCGATGAAGATTCGAACTTATTCATCTGATGAAGAAACAGCTCACCACACCGATAGCCTGAGTATAATTTTTAAGCAAATTTTCTACCAAAGGAAATATTTTTAAGTAAAGACAACATAAAATTATACATACATCCAGGGATTATATATAACTGTTCACAAATACGTTTTCCTTGGCCCTTAATTGTATCAGACCCGCCGTCAGCCACCAGCTGAGAACCACTACATAAATTATAATATATTTCCACTTCTGTTGAAATGCTTGTTCTAACTCTGTGACTACACTTCTGGGCCCAGAGAAACCTGGTTTAGCTACACACAGTAGTTAAGCTGTTGGACTTGTTCTAATGAAATCCTGCTCCACAAAGTAACCAGTTTTGGACAACGCGCTGTAATGAAAGAATTTTGCACAGATTAATAAAAACATCATTTCTGGACTATATAAAACACTCAAATTTCTCTCTCTCGTGTTCTTATTAGACTCAAGGTTATTAAAATAAAAATATGTGTTCTCATCTTGGAAATTAGTTAAACCACTGAACAAGTAGCATCTTCTTTCATCTCCAACTTCTTACCTTTGTGGCTACAGGATGTTTTTTATTTTACAGCTGTCAATATCTCCACTTTCCTTTTATTGTTTGTGCTGTAAGTGTGTACAGTTCCACAGCCAGTTCTCATCTGCCTTGTTGTTGTTGGGCTCATTGGGTGCCCAGTTTTCATAGTTCACACTCTGTCCATTGGCAGCCCAGTCCATGTTTCTTTGATTTTTCGCAATCCAATCCAGTAGTAGGGGAGATGAAGATTTTTCTTTCAAATTGTTTTTAAGGAAATATGTTACATTTTCATTGTGGACCATCACAATGTCTGTGTATTCTGTTAGACACCACTTCCTTGTCTCATTCCAGGTCATTGTCTCGTTGTCCTTCCAGTGATACGTCCATCCTTCAACATTGACTAAAATGTTGGACATCAAAAGTTAACTGTATTTCTCAAATTTATTCTGTTCTGGAAGGATGATGAATGTAGTATTCACTTACCCAGTATCAACAAAAGATGTATCAAAACATCTGTGTACACAGATGTAGTTTTAAGCATCACAACACCTCTAGTCTGAAAACATAAAAACAGCCACGTAATTGTCCATATAATTAGATACTATTATTATTTATATAATGCCAGTATATTTTTACAAGGTTTGTACTGAACCAAAAAGATTCAAATGAAATGCAAAGTTTCACAATAGATGCATACCATGTTTCTTTTTAGTCTCCTTTAGACTGAATCACTTGCCGTTAGTAGAATATTGTTCATCGCAGTTGTAGTAGCATTTCAACAGTCTGTTCTCACATAAAGTCTCTTTTGCTCTGAAAACTGTGGGCAAAGTGGGTTTTTCCACTATATATACGTATCAGCATAGGCGGAGCGTTTTGTAAAGGCTGATTTATATTCTAGGTAGGTCCGACGCAGAAGTATATATCAGAAGGGTTAGCCTTCACCTGCAATGGAGACTTGGGCCAAAAAAAGCCACTAAATTGGACAAAAATGCCCTGCACAAACAAATTAAAAAATTTTT
>NW_024878177.1:0-1883 GCF_018340385.1 Cyprinus carpio
ATAGCTGCATATACACAAGTTAACTACAAGAGACTTTTAACATACATGAACATCAAAATAAAATTATCTAAAATCATGAAAACTTAACAAATTGTTACAACAATTGTCCTTGAATCCATTTTAGGAAAAAAACAACAACTATTTTTCCACAATCCCTATCCAAACAACATTTGTGAAAACTAAATCTAAATTGACTAATCAACCCATGTACTCACTGTAATTAGTCCATCCATTTCCTCCAGTTTGACCCATTCATTTCATCACAATTTTCAGACAAATAAGTGTTAAATGAGGGTGATATACTGGACTGTCACTCTTCACAAGACTTTACACAATATGTGTGTGTGTGTAGTGTATATATTGTATATTTATATATATTATTGTCTCCTGTATTAATTAATTTATTTGTACAACTGTAAACTTAACTTTCAGTTAAAAACTTGTGTGACCACTGTTCACAAAGCACTTGAATTAAATTAATTAATTTCAATTATGCCAATCATGGCCCAATTTTGCATTCAGTGTTTGTAATTGGATGTCAGTATGTTTGCTGTTAGCACTGTAATGTCAACCATGTTAATAAAAAGCTAAATATATCTGTAAGTGTAATTTTATTGTTTTGCAGTTTGCATTGGTTTTGCAAAAATACTGATTAATTTGATTTGGATAATCAGCACAATCGCCACCACTGACTGATGCAAACATATGTAACTGTGGGACCAGAATGAGCGCTACTTGATTAACTGCAGACTATACCAGAATTAAAGTTCAGAAACACAAATATAATCTGACACACTCAGTTCAGTACATGGATCTCTCTCCTAAAGAGCTGATGATCTGAATCAGGTGTGTTAAATAAGGGAGACACACAAAAGGTGCAGAGTGGTGGGTCCCCAGGACAAGGATTGAACACCACTGCTTCAGTATAGGAACCAATTCTTATTATTAACTAGTTGCTTATCAGCATGCCTATTAATAACATTTTGGCTGTTTATTAGTGCTTATAGCACACATTCTGCACATCCCAATCCTACCCAACACCAAATCTCTAACAACTACTTTACTAATTTATTAATAAACAGCAAATTAAGGAGTTTATTGGAGCCAAGGTCAAGTATTCAGTGGTTTGGTAATGGCTAGAACTGGACCTTAAAATGAAGTGTGACTTATGATTTGACTATCATTATTCCCCCAGTGAATATTCACTTCGTGACAGACGCTTCTGGTGTTGTGTAATGCATGGCCAACGAAAAAATATGACATCATAGTTCTCTGACACTAAAAAAAAAAAAAAAAAAAAAAATAATAATAATAATAATAAATAATTATAATAATACAAAAAAGTATATATATATATATATATATATATATATATATATAGATCTTTCCATCAGGGTAGCCGTTTTTTTTTTTTCTGCCTTATTCTTGGATTATAGTTTTTGTTTTTTTAAAAACAATATCACAAAGTACCCAATAAACTGGCATTTAAAAACCAGGTATAGTATATCTTGTACTGTATGTAGAATGGTGGCTTGGAATGTCGCAGGTGGATTCTGCTCCTCCCAAAAACAAGATCAATTCTTTGTGTTTCCTCATCAGCTGAACAGTCTGTCAAAACTCTGACAGGAACACATGAGAGAGAAAGCAGCAGGACACTAAAACAGTGAATTACTTCAAGGTAAGCTTTAAATCTCACAGTTGTTTTCAGAGTTGTTATTTTGTTTAGTGGGCAGAGAGCAGCATGTCATTTAGCATATTCATTTTGTATTTCTGTTGCGGTCATCAGTGTTTATGCTGCTAATAAACATTTTGAAGGCAAACTGTAAAATAAAATAAAATTAATAAATAATATCAAAAGTTCTGTGTAAGTCTTTATTTTATTT
>NW_024878178.1:0-1688 GCF_018340385.1 Cyprinus carpio
GTTGTTTTAACTGACCCATGAGTAACAAATACACATTTTGTGACAAAACTGACAAAGAAGTAGCTTGCACCCAAACATACATTAATTGCCTCTCATGTTCAATAATTCAAAATAGTTTCTTGGTAAATGAACTTTTATTTCAACTTTGTAGCCACATGGCTGCTTTAGCTTCAAAAGTGTCTTCAGAATATTTAGTGAAGGAAAAGCTCATCCTGGGCAATAAACACAAACACTGTTCATACTATAAATAGCACATAAGCGAGATTGCCCCGTCTCAGGTGGAACTGATTGGACTGTATCATAGATGGATGGACAGCAGGCATAATTAACGCAAACAACACCAGAACAGAAAACAAAACTGTGACCTTGAACTGCAGTGTAGTCACAAATGGAGGTGTATTCACTCTTTATGACGTGCTTCACTTTACCTGGATTTCCCCAATCACCAGGTGCAACATTTCACATTCTAATGATCTCTGATTTCCTGTTAAGTGTGAATAAAACTCTCGGCAGATGACTAATTAATTTTTTTTTTTTGTTTAAGCATTTATTTTTTTAAAGATTAATTTTGATGCTCCATGTGTAAGATAAACTACGAGAGAAAGGGAAAGGGATTAAGCAGTGAGCCACTGGCTATAAACTATAAAAGAGCTGCAGCACAGTATAAGCCAAGCACATAGATTTTGTAATGTAGATTAAAGAAAACAAATATGGGATAGCAATAAGATACAAAAACAGAGCGTTCTCCTAAATTGCCTATATAGTTCTCTGCAGTTTTTTATTTATTTATTTTTTTTTTTTAATTTGTTTGTTTTTGGCTATCCATGCATTCAAGTTGAGAAAATTATCTACAGATTTACCAGAGGCATTTGCAAAAAATGTATTTCATACCTGCAGAGGCAATGGAAGCCTACAAGGGCGTTTCTATAATGGGTTTATTTTTTTTAGAACCTTTTAGGACCTAAAATGGTTGGCTGCGTAAATTTAGCTAAAAAGAGATTAATAAATAAATAAATTAGGAAATGTCCCATTATCTTTTAAAATGTGGGAAGTCGTGGCCTAATGGTTAGAGAAGTGGACTCCCAATCGAAGGGTTGTGAGTTCGAGTCTCAGGCCGGCAGGAATTGTGGGTGGGGGAGTGCATGTACAGTTCTCTCTCCACCTTCAATACCATGACTTAGGTGCCCTTGAGCAAGGCATCGAACCCCAACTGCTCCCGAGGCTGCAGCATAAAATGGATGCCCACTGCTCCGGGTGTGTGTTCACTGCTCTGTGTGTGTGTGCACTTCGGATGGGTTAAATGCAGAGCACGAATTCTGAGTATGGGTCACCATACTTGGCTGAATGTCACGTCACTTTCACTTAAATGGATGAATGAATGGATAAATTAATATTTCATATCTGAATCTTTTTTTTTTTTTTTTTTGAGCTGAACATCCTGTTGATCAATGATTTCTCAGGACTTACATCAGCGATTTGGTGAGAATGGAAACCCAGAAGTGACTGAGCAAGTTTTTGAAAAGGAAACATTGTTTTGGAAGCGGGGGCTTGAGCTGACGCTTTATATATTCATGTCTTCTTGCTCGGCTTGTAAATAGGGGCACATTATTAGAAGTCGCAGCATTTTACAAGACTTACTGAAGATAACATCCAGCGAAAGCCATATTCAGCGAAGCTTTTGAACAATT
>NW_024878179.1:0-1879 GCF_018340385.1 Cyprinus carpio
ACACGGTTGCTGTTTACGGTGTTTATGCACGACAATCGTCTGCGCGTCCGAGTTGAACGTGCTTCTTGTGTATCCAGCTTGTAGCAAAATAAAATTTCTATGCATCTAAAGCTGACTGCCGCACGAGCGCGAGGTCCCTCTTTCCCAGCGTGCGCGCACACTTCTCTCTCTGCGTTCAGCGCGCGGCTGAAAGGAGCTGCGCTTTCAGTTAAAACACTGATATGTTGCTTCTCTAATTTTACATATAAAGTATAGCTGAAATCACAGCACAGCTATTGTCTTCAAGCTATTCTGTAGCCTATTTGATTTTTATCAGACGACGGCACGATTATAAATCAGGATTTTGTGCAGATTAACTTCTCGGAAGGGAGAGCTGGTTAGTCTTAATGGGTCGCGTTTCAGTCACTATTTCATATTCATCCGGTTGTCTGACAACAAACAGTCAAATGTATCAATGAAAACAGTTTTGAGAATTTTGCTGCATCAAAATACAGTATGTGGCACAGAGAGGCAAACAAATGTAATAATAAATAATAAATGTACATTTTGCATGTTCAGAAGTGAGCTGCTTACAATAGATGAAAATGCAAAACGGGTTTGTGTAAAGTGCTCAGTGCAAGAAAGTAATAGGAAGCTGGTATTTTCTGTTTTTTTTTTTCATGTGTCTAATAGACGCATGAACAGAATTCTTTAGAAAAAACATCACTGACCTATGAAACATTAATTTACTCTACGTACTCTCAGTTAACTGGTTTCACTAATAATAAACATTTGTATAAAGGATCATTATTTAATGCACTATATTGGTGAGGTAAAGCAGAAGGCCGGAACACACGAAGCGGAACGCTTAAACCAGGATTTAATATATTTAAGCAAAATTTTACAAAAAATGCCTTAAAAGAAAGTGTTACAGGTGTCCATCTTGACACAGAACAATGAGTTTTAAGATAATATGTCAGAGCAAGATATTTTCAGTTGAGACAGCTCAAACATGCATTTTAGTCTGGGACTAGCCAAAGCCTTGTCCTGTGAAACCATGGGGAAAATATTAATTTAAGGTACATTTAAGAACAGATAAAAAATGTGCGATTAAGTTGCGATTATTCACAAGTTAACTCATGACAATCATGCCATTAATCGTGATTATATATTTTAATTGATTGACAGCCCTAAGTTAAAATGACTAAAATAAAATGTAGGCTTACCCTGCTGGTAACTCATCAGTGGACTTTCCTCGTCAATATAGGCTATATTTTTTCACATTTTTTTTCTAATTTTTCACAAATTCAAGTTTTTATATGAATGAACCTCCTGAAGGGAACTGATTGTCTTCTTTCTGATTGTCTTGCATTTTCAGTTTACCTGGATAAAGTATCATTTATGAGCTGAAATGCTTTTGTTTACAGCCATTACCGGGGAAACCACTATATTTTGTTCCAAAAGCACCTCTTACTGGCAGAGAATAGAATGTGCATTTCAATAATCCAGTCTGCAGTTTTTGAATTTCAGACCAATACGAATATTCCCACCATAGAAATCTGTTTTAAATAATATAATAATTTATACTTCCTGACTCATCCCTTTTCTTAGAGTATAAGGTTTCCGGTTCATTGTGAGGTTTATCATTTTATAATTTATTTTTGTTTTATATTTAAAAAGTAAAAAAACGCAGTAAATCAATTTCCTATTTAAGTACAGTCACCTAACTTGCATAGAAATAATAAAAGTATCTGCTAAATGAATAGAATTTAAATTAAAGAATCCCATTAGAACATGTACATAAAAAATGCTTGAAACAGCTGGACACAACAATGTGGCACCATTGTGCAACAGCAAGCATCACGACAAAAAGGGACCTCAAGGGTTGATCTAGGTAAAT
>NW_024878180.1:0-1283 GCF_018340385.1 Cyprinus carpio
ACCCTAGCAACAGTTTAACAACATTTAAAAAGCTGTGTCTCAGCAAAATAACAATATAGAAACACTGGCTTGGGCTTTTGGATTCAGGCTGGCAAATGGTCTTCAAATATCACCCCATAAACTATATAGCCACACCATAGCAACCATTTACAGCACCCTAGCAAACCATATAGCAATATAAACTACTTATATCTCGGGTCCACAACATCACACAGACATCATGGGTGGCTACAGGGCCGAGCTTTTTGCCACTGCAAGCACCACTCACATTTTCTTCAGGAAATGTACATTCTAGTGTTACTATTACTATTCGCCCTGAAAAACTTTTTGGCGCCATACTCCTCCTGCACTGTTTGTCGTAGAGACCCATGAATGAGGTGTCAAATCGTATGCTTATTGAGGAGAGGTGTGCTATGACTTTTCTAAGCAATCGGATGTACGATATTCGGTACAGCGGGCGAAAAAAAAATGTGTGAAAATATCCCATAGACTTAACATTGGAAAAATTATCTGACATCATATCTTTGGATCAGAAAGACATAGAGGCTTGGGAGTGGGCTCTTTTGACTCGGCCTATCAAGCAGTCCATAAGTAGTGACATAACTACTTTATAGCCACGCCCTAGTAACCACTTTAAGCACCCTAGCAACTGTTTAACAACATTTAAAAGCTGTATCTCAGCAAAACAACAATATAGAATCACTGGATCTTGCTTTTTGGATTCAGGTTGGCAAATAGTCTTTAAATATCACCTCATATACTATACAGCCACACCATAGCAACCATTTTCAGTACCTTAGCAACCATAAAGCAATATAAACTACTTATATCTCGACTCCACAACTTCACACAGACATCATGGGTGGCTACAGGGGCCGAGTTTTGCCACTGCAAGCACCACTCACATTTTCTTCAGGAAATGTACATTCTAGTTAGTGGTGCTTGCCGAAGGCAAAGCATCACTATTACTATGCACCATACTTATTGAAGTTCATTGCGAGGCAAAGCATCACTATTCTATCACCATACTCCGCAGAAGTGGTGCTTGCGAAGGCAAAAGCATCACTTGTATTATCACATACTTATTATTCTTCTTTTCTCCGTAAAGATTCGTGCAAATTTTTGGCGCCAAATCGTATGGCAGTTATGTCTGAACCATAAAGAATGTCAAATCATGCGGCCTTTTATAATGGCTTATCTGCATGACTTTTATAAGCGTCGGGCGTCTGATGTTTAGCACCATGCGAAATATCGCCCGAGAAAAATCGCAGATAGACAATGCA
>NW_024878181.1:0-1778 GCF_018340385.1 Cyprinus carpio
ATGTCTTTTTAATGTTGGTAGAATTTGTAGGGGACTGCATGGCCACATGGTGACATTAAGAGATGTTTTAATGAATCTGACTTTGTTTTAAGAACTGCGGATGTCCACAGATACCACTTCCTTAGAGTGTAAAAGAAAATCCAGACACTAAAGCCATTTTATGGTGTCACGGGAGGCTGTCCTTTTGACAAACTAGACTACTTTGATGTTGGCTAAATGTCACTACCTCGGATGTGATGCATGACTCTTCCTAGAAGGTGTAGCTCCTTTGAGTATTTAAGCCTTGTTTTAAAAGTAAAGCTCTCACAGAGAGAAAGTCATAAACTATACAAGAGCTCAATGAAAGGCTGAGAAAACTTACTATTGGACAGAATGATAAGAAAAATAAGCCAGCTCCTCTTTTCTGAAAAACTTCTACGCAGCTACGGTATGGTAGGATCTGCCTCACAGAAATGGTGTTTATTTCACCAAGCTGCCCTTCTTGGTAGCTTTACAGAATTCCTGAGGAGGCTGCTAGCTTGGCATGTCTACCTACTTTGTCGTGAAATTTCTGACATTGTAATGGCACCAGCTGTTGTAAAAAAAGAATGGCTTCCCACTCTTGATCTTTTTTAGTTTCTGAGTTTTTGTCATGTACAGTTAAAGAATTTGGTGATGTTCTTACTCCAAAATGTCATTGCTTTAATCCATTACTCTCGTTTGATGTTATGTTATGGGCCTTTGCGTTTCTTTATGGTGTTGTTTAAGATTTGAAGGAAAACATCAATATTTTAAACAGGTTTATGCCAACTGCTAATGTAGAAATTTTGTTAACATTTCATCCACTTTTAAGTAATCGACATCAAGCACACAGACAATGTTGGGAATTGTCTTCTCGTTAATATGTTGGGGGAATATGAGAGAGGAGTTGCTGGATGTTGTGTCAGGCACACCATTTCGATCTTTGCCTGTGGCTCTACAGCATTCAGTGAAAGCAAATAAGAAGTACAGCCATGTCAATTTTGAAGGCAAACAACTTCAACGAGTAACAGAAGTAGTGCTTAATGATGTCAAATACTGTGTTAAAGATGTGTTTACTGTGGGTCATCTGCATGCAGAAGCTGTTCCATTGTTTTTTTCAGATTAAGTACATTCTTAACATAGACACAAACTGGTTATTGTGTGGCAAGCTTTAATTCGGGTTTCTTTTTGTCGCTATTTTTATTCATACTGTGTGAAATGTGAGAATGAATGGACTGTCCTCTTGCCAGGTGAAGAGGTTGATTACCAGGCATTAGACACGTGCCGCATTGATGACAAGTTATTTATTAGCACTAGATACAATTGCTGAAGACAAACTGCTGCAAACGTCAAAATGTGCAGTACTTGGATGTAGCCTGTGTAATAAGGCTGTTTTACTTGTTTGATGAGCTTTTTCTGAGGTTTTTTCATTGAAGAGCTTAGTTTTTTCTTGACATGCTTGCTGTTGTGAGATGTAATGAAATCTTTTTAAAGAACATTTCTAAATAAAATGTCTATTTGTTAGCCAAGGTATTTATTTATTTATTTATGCATGCACACAGACAGACGCAAAATAATCAAAATGGTTAGACAGTATCCTGAGGATGCTTTTAATAAGGTATACTTTTTTTTGCCTCTTTTGCAAAATTGTTCCTTAGTACAAAATTGCCTTTAAATGGTATTAAAGATAGAAGGTACAATTTTGTACCTGCTCTTGACTAGAGGTACAAAATTGTACCCTTCAGGGTACCACCCCAGCGGCGGCCACTTGTACCTTA
>NW_024878182.1:0-2039 GCF_018340385.1 Cyprinus carpio
TATGGCTGTACTTCTTATTTGCTTTCACTGAATGCTGTAGAGCCACAGGCAAAGATCGAAATGGTGTGCTCACACAACATCCAGCAACTCTCTCATATTCCCCCAACATATTAACAGAAGACAATTCCCAACATTGTCTGTGTTGATGTCGATTACTTAGTGGATGAAATGTTAACAAAATTTCTACACGTGCTGGCAACCTGTTTAAAATATTGCTGTTTTCCTTCAAATCTTAAACACCATAAAGAACGCAAAGGCCCATAACATAACATCAAACGAGAGAAATGGATTAAATAATGACATTTTGGAGTAAGAACATCACCAAATTCTTTAACTGTACATGACAAAAACTCAGAAACTAAAAGATCAAGAGTGGGAAGCCATTCTTTTTTTACAGCTGGTGCCATAACAATGTCAGAAATTTCACGACAAAGTAGGTAGACATGCCAGTAGCTACAGCCCTCAGGAATTCTGTGTGCTACCAAGAAGGGCAGCAGGCTTAAATAAACACCATTTCTGTGGGAGGCAGATCCTCACTGCCATACTGCAGCTGTGTGTGTAGCTTTTTCAGAAAGAGGAGCTGCTGGCTTATTTTTTCTTTATCATTCTGTCCAATAGTAAGTTTTCTCAGCTCTTCATTGAACAACTTCTTGTATGGTTAAGTGACTTTCTCTCTGTGATTTTTACTTAAAACAAGGCTTAAACACTCAAAGGAACTACACCCTTCTAGGAAAGTCATGCATCACATCCCGAGGTAGTGACATTGTAAATACTCAAAGTAGTCTAGTTTGCCTCGCGCGACAGCTCTCCCCGTGACACCACATAAATGGCTTTCTTTAGTAGCTGGATTTTCCTTTACACACCCTAAGTGGTATCTGTGTGGGACATCCCCGCAGTTCTTAAAACAAAGTCAGATTCATTAAAACATCTCTTAATGTCACCATGTGTGGCCAGCGCAGCACCTGCCAAATTCTACCAACATTAAAAAGACATACTGAATCCACCTATTAAAGTGGGGAGAGAGGAAAGGTTATCAGCAGATATAACTGCAACAGCTGCACAAACATTTTTTTCTGAACCATCAACAAGAATATTGGATTCCTTCATTGCAAAGCTTTTTAAGATCATTCATCAATGGTCGTAAATTTCATCTAGGTCCAAATTGTTTCCCACATGGTAGAAGCGATGCTAAAGCTAAATGCATATATGTTTTTTAACTGAGAGCAATACTTGGCAACCCACATTTCCAGCGTAGAGTAAATGGCTAACAAGCCTGTGCTTGCTGCGCTTAGACCCCCAGGGGATTAGCATACTTCAATTGCGCCTTCATAAAAATGTAACCTTAGTGCTTGTGGGTTACCCAAGGTAAATATTTTGTGGTTCTTTGGAAATGAAGTCCATCTCTCGAGCACCTTCATTTAGAACAAGTTCATCTTTTTCATATTCAGCCTTAGTTTGTATTTGGTCCCAAATGTCCTCATGAGAACAGTATTTCATTAATACCCTCACAAATAGGAACATAAGAGTAACTTCCAGTCTTGTTAACATCTTCTGGGTCTCTTAGCTGCAGTACTGTATGGGTTCAGTCATCTCTGCAAATTTTTCTTTACAAAAACTCTCTTTAACATATGTGGGATAGACTCCAATGTCTTGGAGGCCTCTGAAAAAAAGTCTGGGGGGACTGTAGCACTTCTTGAAGTTCTGGACATGCTGCAAGATCAAAGTTTCATTTTTTTCTAGATGATATGCAAGAAATTCATCATAGTTCTCTGAAAAAAACTAAACAGGTAAACAACATCAACTAAAATTTTGCTGTACTGACTTATAAGCAAGTGATTTTTTTTTCTCTCTGCATTTCAAATGTGAAGGCAAAAAAAGGTTCCTTCTAAATTGCTGCAACAGCTCATTCATGTTTGGGGGCGCTGAAAAAGCAACATCAGTAGTACATTCTTTCTCAACCTCCTCAAGCAGAGGCAGAGGGTCAGTAGTCGTAGTCTGTTGTAACACCGTATTTTTATGCTTTCAGCAAACACATATCT
>NW_024878183.1:0-1839 GCF_018340385.1 Cyprinus carpio
ATTAAATAATAAATAAAATTCATGTTAAATTATCTAATAATCAGACAATTAACTCTTGATACTGACATTAAAAAAAAAGTCAACAAAATTTTGAAGAGGAAAAGAGTTAAAATTTCACCTGCACAATATGTAGGTCCAGGGGCTGATATGATGGGTTTGACAAATTCATAAACATAATAATCTCCTGGACAGGCTTTGACTTGGATGGAGGTGGATGTGTAGGCTCCACACTGATTGGAATACCCCCACCACCACCACATATAACTTCCCAAAACTTCACGTGTCACCACTCCATCCTCAAGTGTTGGATGAGAGCCGTTGAGATACAGTCCAGTGTAACCACCACATCCCACATAACTCACACACCACTCAGACATCTGAGCACTTTCTCCATTCAAATACAGCCGATACCAGCCACTCCATTCAACAAGACAAGTCATCATGTCCATATTAGTTATTACTATGGGTTTTGCTGTACGTCTCTCCTATAGTCATCAAGAGTGCTATAACTCATAGCAGGGATCAGAGCTATTGTTGATTCTGAGAGAATAATGACATAAAAAAGGACAATCCTGTGATGATACATACTCACTATTTATGTGACAAACAGCTGTGTCTTTAAGTGACCTGATAAGATACTGGGATAGCACACTAAGGAGGGATTATATGAAGCAGACTGCACTTGTATCCTCAGCTAAAAACAACAATCTGTTACTAATTTTATAAAATTAAAAAGGGGGAGGGTGGATTTAGAAATTATTTAGAAAGTATTACTTTTATTTAGCAAGGATGCTTTAAATTGATCAAAAAGTGATGATAAAGATATTCTATATCGTTACAAATATTTCTTTTTCAGATAAATGCCAGTTCTTCTGAACTTTCTCATTCATCAAAAGAAGCCTGAAAAAAAAAATCTAATCTGTTTTTTCAACATAAAAAAATAACTTAATAATAATAATAAATGTTTTTTTTTTTTTTTTTTTTTTTTTTTGAGCAGCAAATCAAGAATATTAGAATGATTTCCGGAAGAATCATGTGACACTGAAGACTGGAGTAATGATGCTGAAAAGTATGTACAATAAATCCATGTGAATATCTGTCTCTGCTAACTGTACAATGCGATATTGATGTCCTTTTAGCACAATTGATGATAATAATGGGGTGCTACTAATCTACAGAATCTACTGAATACTATCGATGTTATGAATGAGAAAAGAAAAATCAGAAATTATCACTTTTGGTGCAGTGAGAATGCATAAATATAAAATATTAATACTACTACTACTACTAATAATAATAATAATAATAATAACAATAACTAAAAAAAAATAAAAGAAAAAAAAAAATAAACAGGGGCAGCGGACCAAATCAATTTAATTTATATTTAAATTTTATTAACCTTACTGTATATTTGTATTCTTTGCATAATTAAATAAATATATTTTAGCAATATGACTGTATCATAATAGCTATGATTACCTGTGGCCTTTGACTACTTTAATATAGCTGATAATATTTTAGCCTATGTAACTTAATGAATTATTTTTAATTATTTACATGCATCACAAACACATAACATGGATCTGATTTGCTCATGCAAAACAATAATCCTTCGCATTGTAACACACTGCAATATATTACCAGTCGTAATGTCCATGGTTGTAGTTTCTATGGTTGTGGTTTCTGTGGTTGTAGTTTCAGCTGTGGTTGTATATGTAGTAGTATATGTAGTGTTTATGTTGCTTGCATCTGAAACAAATTATAAATATATGTATTTAAAAAAAAACATCTGAATTATCGCTTTCATGAACAAAGGGCACATGTAAATAAATTACCTGC
>NW_024878184.1:0-1977 GCF_018340385.1 Cyprinus carpio
AAAATCCAATAAAAAAAATGTTGATGATGAGATTAAGCTGGTTTACATTATATACACAAGACTCAGTATTCACAGTCGTCTGATTGCCAGAGACAAGCAAGTTTTCGAGTAGGATGATTATAAATTGTAAGTAAAACGCCCTGCTGACAACTTGGTTTTGGTCTCTAGCAAATTCAAAATGTAATGAACTGATGCAAAAAAAAAAAGAAGCAGCATTTTCTCATCGAAATATGACCAAATTAACACTTTCCCAGCAACACTTTCTTTTGCTTCCACATGGGCAAGGTGGCAATGTGTTCGTTCCAAGCTCTGCATGGTCTTCTCAATACTTCACCTGTAAGCAGCTTTCAGCCCTGGGGGTGAGCAGCACACCATGCCTGTGCAAAATGTGCCAGGTACCACAGCCACATGTCCCTCCTTGGCCAGCATAAGCTTACTCATGCACTGCCCTTTATGGCCAGTGTCAGCGTGCTGCAGCTGGCGGACTGTGACCCGATACATTTACTTATCAGACTGATTCTGATTCCTAGATGGGATTGAAATGTGCAAAAAAATAAAATTGTATGTATCCTGTTACTTGTTGCAGATATTTACAAAAAAAAAAAATAAACACAGCTTTTTATTACAACAATTTAACTGCTGCAAAATCAGATAAAAATGTTTATAACTGTTTTTTCACACCTGACTGGTGATAATGATAGGGCATTGAGCATGTTATTTCAAAAATAGGACCAACAGGTTTTGTGGACTGACATTTTTACAATAGTACAATTATTTACTTCCACATCAAATGACAACTTTTTTATATACTAGATCATTTGGACATAACTAACACAAGTTCCATAAGGCTTTCAGTGCCTGACTGCTGCTGCTCTGATACAGTAGATATAATGGATACATTTTGTACCAACCAGACCACAAAGTGTCAAATCAGAATTGTCCATGAGTTTCTGTGGGCTAGCCGAGTAAGTGATTTAACAATTGGAATAAAACACTGCTAAGCATCTATCCAGCTGCCATATGGCAGAAAAGAGCAGCAGCTTGCGGTGGCAGAAGCAAATTTAAAGTTTATCTGTCGCGTATGTGCTTTATCATTGCCAGCTTATGGATTCATGCAAAACTATAGTATACTCACCAGATACTCGCGCCAATGAGTTGGTCAGGTCTTCTCCAGTAGAGAATTAGACACTTCCAGCAGACCTCTCTTTTCATATTGACTTTGAGAATCTGGAGTAATTTACACACACATACAAATGTATATTTTTTACATTTTAAAAGCGGAAACATATGGACAAGACTAAGATGGGGGACAGGTTACAGTAATTGTGATCATATTTAGGTCTTTACCTGAGGTCTTAAAGTATAAAGGCAGCATGAAAAGACATAACTGTGATGTTTTGGTATGAACAATATAAAAAGAAGCTTTATCCTGCTTTTTTAAGTCTTTCACAGTCAACTATAGGTACATATACAAATGATAAAATGTTACCCTTTGGCACAACATAGTTCGCATTTGCACCGAAATATTACTAATTTCTGGTGCTATGGCTTCATGGAAGTGCTGCCCATTTCAGGAAGTTTGTATCAAGTAGGGGTGTGCCAAAATATCGATATGGCGATATCTCATGATATTTTCTCCCGCGATCGATTCTCGATGCGCTCTTTCCAAGTATTGATCTTAAAAGCCGTTAGGGCGGGCGTACACGGTGCGAGTTCAGACATTTGGGAGGTCGTGAGATGTACACCGTTGTGAGTCAGTTTAACTGATAATTGCGTCAAAGCAGCCCAATTTTGACGCGACTGTCCTGCGTGAGGAATTTTATCGAGCGCCAGCAATCCGCGTGGAGTTTGGCTAAACACAGAACCGTCATGTTGCGAATGGGAGAGAGAAAAGTGTGTGTGTGTGTGTGACAGTGTATGCCCACGCTGTATGGTTGCTGCCAATGAGGTATAGCCCCATCAACATGGTTGTGTAGG
>NW_024878185.1:0-1819 GCF_018340385.1 Cyprinus carpio
TTTAAATTTTTGAGGAAAAAATGATAAAGATTAGCCTAAATGTTAATAATTATGTATCACAAACTAATCAAAGAAGAAATTTCTTAACATGTTTCTAGTGCGAGACACTTTGCTTTAAAGTTCCAGTACGAAACAGCGCGGGGGCGCACCTGTTATGATTTTCCGATGTATAAAAAAAAAATTATAGTGTGGTATTACGTATCCATATATAGTTTTTGACCAGCGCTTATGTTTGAACGAAATTTTGTTTTGTGTCCGTCATTTAAAACGCGCCGAGGCGCCTCACAGTACATTTTCATCTAGCTACAGGTTACAAACTAGTTTTTGTAGCTATAGACGGAGTTTGCCTTTTCCTGTGGTAAAATTACCGAAGAGGATTAGAAATGGCTTAACACAAAAAAAATAAACCATCTCGAGATTAAAGTCATTATATTAAGTAGATTAAACCCCGTTAAATTTAAAAAAAAAAGCTCTAAATACAACTTGAGAATAAACTAATTTACTGGCAATAAAGTCAGCGTGTTTCTCAGAAAAAAGTCGAAATGAAATGCAGAGAATAACGATCTCATCAGTGTTCATTGCATAGCCTATATCTTTCAGCAACAAAGAAATACTATAAACTTTAGCTAATTTTGACAATAATAATTAGCACCACGAACTTGAAGAGAATCAAAGCGCTAGGGTCTTCTTTAGAAGAAAAAAATCAGTCCAATTTGGGCTGATGTATGCTATCACCGGCTTTGTCCAACATGAAATGACAACCAGAGGACAAATGCAAGGTGGTTATCGCTATTTGCACCCAAAATGCACTCTGGCACTTGGACAGCTATCGGATAAATTAAAACTGCATTTGGCATTGCCATATTAATGGCATGTAATGTAAATGAGTTTATTCTCAAGTTTGTATTTCTAATTTTTTTCTTGAAATTTAACGAGTTTCTTATTTCTCGAAACACAACGACTTTTTATTCTCGAGACATTTAATGAGTTTATTCTCAAGATTGTATTTCGACTTTTTTCTCGAAATGTAACGAAGCCTAATCTCAAACACAAATCTAATTTTATTCTCGAGTATTTCATGAGTATATTCTCAAGATTGTATTTAATTTTTTCTCGAATTTAATGAGTTTAATCTCAAACACAATGATTCTTTATTCTCGATATTACATGAGTTTATCTCAAGATTGTATTTCGACTTTTTCTCGAATGAACGAGTTTAATCTCACAATATAATGACTTTAATCTCGCTGAGATGAAGTTTTATTTTTTTTTTATTATTGCTTGGCCCTAATCCTCTTCCTCCTCCGTATAAAATGCATTTGGCCAAAATCGTGATTTTATAAAAAGACAGAAATGCTACTGTATGCACAGGCTATTTAAGTGTTGGCTATGTATTATGCGAATTAGATGGCAACAGCCCTCTCTCTCAGGCGACTCCACATGTCTCAGTCAGTGAGTCAGCCGTGACATCAAATAAATAAAATATGAGCCTTTATAGACATAGTGTTTAGTAGTACTTATTTAAACAACAAGATATTTATTTTACCCTTCGCAAAACTTTGTTCAGCTCAGCTGTTGTCTACTGTGCGGCTGCTGTGGAACTTCAGTTGATTCAATGAATATAGAGGGGGTGAGTTATCAGCTTACTGACAGCTTGAGGATGAATAAGATTTTACACAAGCTCTGTTTTAAGAACTTTCATTTTGCTAAATATTTGTAAAACAGACAGACAGACGTGAAGGGTGACCAATAGCATTGATGATTAAAAAAAAAAAAAAACACCACCAAAAAAAGGGCGCCGGTGTAAGGGCAAAAAGGG
>NW_024878186.1:0-1940 GCF_018340385.1 Cyprinus carpio
TTTGAATGTCACTATCAATCACAATTGAGTGTTTGTAATAACTTCTGACTGTGATTCAACTGGATTTTTGGTCAAATGATGAGGCTGAAATATGTTGTTAGCAACATTCTAGAAGAATTTTATGGGGAAGATACACTGTTACAACTTCTGGGGAGCATGAAGAAAAAGTAATGTAACTAGTAGTGTAACTAATTACTGTTGCTAGAAAGTAATAAGTAAAGTAACAATATTACTTTTGAAAGGAGTAACTAGTAATGAGTAATATATTACATTCTTTGAGTAACTAGCCCAACAGTGTTAAAGACAGACTTCAATTGACTCTCTGATGGACAGCTATGGTAATACACCATAGACCCTGATAAAAGTTAACATTCAAAATATAATCATGGTTTCAGTCTGAGATGGTACACAAACAGCTTGGTAGTCAAGCTATTTTGGTCAGTACAATGTTTAATTTGTAAGACAGTATCTGTAGTCTCTTACCAAATGAGCGTTGCTAGCGAATTATCAACACACTTACTAGTGTGAAATGTATGCTATACATTGCTGTACATGAAAACCATTCACATGAATGTAAAAAAAACTAAGAAAAAAAATCACGTTCATTCATTATTTAGGCTGAGATTTACCACAAGCTCGAGGAGTGATGCTGAGTAACGTATCAACATAACATTGTAAGAAACTGGACTGACAAAGGTTTTTAACATAGTGACAAAAACTACACACATGAATATATAAATGATCATGTTCATTCATAACTTCGCGTGCAATCATCCTTTTGATGATATGATAGTAAATAAAATCAGACAGGGTAAGCGGCCGCTGGCGTTTTCGTCAACAACTAATGGGGTCTAGCATTAGTTATAAAGTATTAATCACAAGCTTATAAAGTATTATACATACATGAGAAGAAACTTACCTTTGATAGATGTGCTGATGATTTTAAAACGAAAACGAGGGCAGATCTTTAAAGTGTATTTCACTCTCCGAGTCGAGATGAAAATGGACGATTTCAAAACGTGGTCGAGGTGCTTGCGGTGGTGCACAAACACGGAAGAGCGCCACGAAAGCGAGTTAGTTTAGCGGCCGAAAGTATAATTGCATCCGTAGTGGTTTAGCACTACCATTGAGAATGAATGGGAAACAGTTTAGGGCCGTTTAAGCTAAACAATTCAAGGCAGCCGCGCGGGAGACCCGGGTCCGATTCCCGGCCAATGCAGCAGCTGTTCTCTTTTACGTCAGGCTTCTGGTTCTTTATAAGTGGCAGCTCTGTTTTTTGTTTGCAACCATGCGCACTTGCTCTGCACCGCTGGGGTTTACCGCATTGGTTGGTTCAGTGGTAGAGGGTATGTCGCTTCCCAAGCGGGGGAGACCCGGGTTCGATTCCGGCCAATGCACAGCGGTGTCTCTGTTACTTTTACAATTGGGGTTCTTTCAAATGAAACCCGAATTCGTAAATTGGCTCGAAGGAGCTCCTTTTGGAGTGTGCCGCGATAGGTTCTCTCATAATCCAGTCTGTACGTGCTTTTCAGCGAGGGTCTCGCAAACCTGAATCCCAGTAAATTCACCTTTAATCGAGCAGCATTGGTGGTTCAGTGGTAGAATTCTCGCCTGCCACGCGGGGGCCAGCGTGAATAGTTGTGATGCAGTGACAGCCAATCAGATTGGCCAGCAGCTTGCCAGATCCCGGAAATGATGTCACAACCAATCAGATTGCAGTATTTTTTGCCCGTCCTTGGTACTGAATTTTACTTTCCCAGTCCATAAAATTAAATGCACCATATCAACATTCTATGAGTATGGTATTACAATCTACATCAGTTCAGCCTGAAATGTGTATATAATTTTTTGTATAGAGAATTCTAAAAGATTAAGGGCCAAAGTATAGTATGTAATATGTTTATAGTCAACATTTGAAGTGGATCAAAAAATTTTGAAAA
>NW_024878187.1:0-2054 GCF_018340385.1 Cyprinus carpio
GGGTATTGTTCATTCTTAGTTTTATGTTAACTAATGTTAGTCTGACTTAGTTTAGTAACTACACTCAAAAAAAATGATCGTTTAGTTGGTATGCTCGCAGTTTACGTTGAATCAAAAAGCGAATAACAACCATAAACCTTAGTTTTTTATTCAGTTCATTTACACTCAAAGTTTTTATGTTAAATGAGAACATGTACTTTTGCTAAAGTTACGTCTAAACCAGTAGAAGTGAAGTAGGGGTACATGACTCATTCTGTTGACATAGACTAAATGCTGGCGAGTGGATTTCTAGTTCCCAGCATGCTGCATAGGCGAGAAATGTTGCCAATTCAGTGCTGTTTAAGGGTAAGGCTACCCCTACCCCCACACCACCTAACCCTAACACTAACGGAAAGACTATTAAAGTTTGTGGTTTAGTTCATTTTTTGCATTTAAACACGAGCTTATGTTAAGATGATTATTTTTAGAGTTTACCATTATGGTGACCTAGGATCAGACTTTGTGGGTTAGGATATAGGCCACATGACGGGCAGGCTATTTATCATTAATGCTAATGTCAATTGAGAAACGACCACACATGATCTACTACTTGCCTATGTTGAGAAGTCGTTATGCTGACTGTTATACTCTCATAAAGCCAGAATATTGAAAGTCTAAAAGATAGGGGAAAAAAAATCTAATCAGTTTGAGAACCAGGACATTGATTTGCATAGTCTATGATTGTCAGCATTTCTACCCCTTCACAACCAAACGATGATAGAGACATTGACTGTGTGTGTAGTGGAGCACCTATTGCCAACCTAAGCTCAAAAGCTCTACTCTTCACTACAATGGTCACCAAAAACAAAAAACAAAAAAACATTTTTATTGTTGTGTAACATCTGAACTAAACATATAAACAAATATACTCAGCATTAAAACCCTTAAATCCTAACCAAGAGGACCTTTCTATTTTCAGTAAAAATGCATAAAATCACGCAACTTCTGCACAAAGGCACCCACGTCAGGAATAACAACCAACACTGCGGAGATCAACAAGAGTGGAACATTCTATGTTCAGGGAACATTCACAGAATATGTCCAGAAAGAAATTGTTGTGAGCTCATTCAATTAGCAATGAATTTTACTCATCAGCATTTAACTTAATTTAAGTTCATTAAATAAATCAGTTTAAATGCGTGGAAATGTGTGTCATAATTTTATTAAGTTAGACCAACAAGCTATTTTTTTGAGTGTAATGAAGTCTTAGCGTGTATTCACACAAGGAAAGTCCGCTAGTTCACTTGCTTTGGTCCAGACCAAATACAAGGTGGATTTATTTATTTTTATTTTTTTTTTTTTTTGGTGCAGTTCACTTTCACCTGCCCTTTTGCCATTAAACCAGAAATTGTAGAAACCACATGTGAATGCGGGTGTACTTTCATTGGACAGAGAATTTCAAGCAGGGAAAAGCAGGAAGTTGAAAACAGGCTAATCATGGAATTTTTGTAGTGCAATTATTATCATTTTTACTGATTTTCTGTTATCAGCTACAAACACAACACAAAGACACTTATGAACATCAGATGAGGCAAATGTCATCTATATGATGTTGTAACAAAGGATTTTGTGAAGAGGCAGAGGTGCTGCAAAGCGGTTCCAGCGGAGAGAGAGCATGCTCTTGTAATAAGCCTACCATGGCATACAATGGCACTGCGCATGAAGCATTGCGATTAGGTAAAAAAAAGAAAGCAAAAAAAAGTGAAATATCGCTTTTAGCAAAGCGATTACAGGCTTCTCACAAGTGTCAGCTAACCGCTTGTCACCTGTAAATACCACCCCTAACCCCACTTCAACCTGATTTTTTATGTGTGTTCTCCAGTAGCTGTAATATATAGAAACCTGCCCAAATGTCAGTGAGGCAGGTGTCTCTTTGGAGCTCCCGGCGAACCACGGCTCTTTTTCAATGGCTAAGTTTGCAAATGTAGCGAAACACAACACTTTCCCATAAGGCAGCTCCAAACTACGGGAGCCTTGTAACTCAAAAGGCAGAGTGCTTCTGCAAATGGGGGATC
>NW_024878188.1:0-2145 GCF_018340385.1 Cyprinus carpio
AACAGGCTCCACAGTGTATGTGGTCCCTGAACCTCTAACACTTGTACACAGTGGGAGACCAGGCATCCTGGAATCTTGTTTCGTCCAGGTGGGTGTGTCGCGAGGTACACATGTTGCCCCACTTACAGTTGGGCAATAAACGGCCCCTTCTCCTCATGCTGCCTAGCTCTTTCCACAGCTTTCGTTCAGCATATTCGCTGCTTTCCGAACATGGGCATCTCGGAGGCGTTCTTGTGCACTTTTAACCAGTCAGGCTTATCTTCTGTGCGGGCTCCTGGCCCAACAGAGCATCAACTGGCGAATGCGGCTGGACCCGGCGAACAGCAGGTGAATGCGGTGAGAGTATCACTGTGGATGAGTGTGGCGTTCGTTATATGCATAAACAAGCTCAGATAAATGTTCTGGCCATCTAAGCTTCTTTTGAGCTGAAGGAGAGACTTCAAGAAGTCATGAAAGGGTTCTATTGAACCTTTCATTCAGATTGCGGATTGCCCTGGGGGGTGATGCCTTGCAGGGGGTCGTGTGGGGATTTCTTGACCCCATATAACTTGCATAGAGTGAGACTGAACTCTGCAATCACAAGCGCTTTCAAAGTTCCTGCCTTGATTCAGAGTGTAGTCGTTGGGGAACTCCATACTTCAGGAACCATTCTCTGAGGAGGTGATCTTGGCGGTGGTCTCAGCCTTCTGATCACGAGTGTGGAAATGCTTGACTGAACTCTTGTAGGAACACATCAGTCACTACTAGAATATTTTCTAAGCCCATCTGGCAAGCTGGGTTTAGGGGATTGTAAAAGTCGACCTTCCCCTGGCCTCCAATGAGAGCCGGTTGGGGGCCCAGGAATGAAGCCCAAGCGTGCCTTAATCTTGGGTTGCGGGCATCTTTGCTAACACACAGCGTTGACAACTGTTTAACCCACTGTTCCACATCCTCATTCATTCCTCCCCCAGAAACATCTCTGTCTTAACCAAGCCTAAGGTTCTCTCGATCCCCTGATGGCCCATCTGATCGTGGACATTTTTCAGGACTTGATCTGTCAGGTAGTAGGTGGGTTTACCAGCAACTGATGACATTCACCAGTATGAACATCTTGATTACCGCGGTATAGGAGACCATCTTTTTCTCTGATCTTTGGCCACTGTTTCAACAGGGGAACACACAGATCTGGAGCAAACCTAACCTTTCTGACTTGTTAGGTTTCTTTTGTCGACTCCAGAACTTTTTGAACAAACTAAGCGTTGGATCTAACTCCTGAAACCCGAAACGAAGTTCTTCCTTTGAATACCCCAAGTACAAGGTGAGGAGTATTCTCAGCCAAGGGAGCACAAGGGCATCATCTTCTCCAGCCAAGGAAGCCTGCAGCTGCCTGACTTTGAAATGTGCCTCACATTACAGGCTGAAGCTAACAGGTCACAGCCCCAGTGGTAAGCGGTGTTCTGTCGCTTGAGGGGACATTTGCTTACAGATAGCACACACAGCCGTCATACTCTGTGTCTTGCCTTTCAGAGTTCCTGGTTCACTGGATCCTGTAGGTAGCATCCTGGAAAGGCGCATCTAGCAGCCGTGTTGCATCGTCCAGGGGTCGAGAAGCATGAAATTCAAAATCAAAAAACAGCAAGTAGAATGAGGCAGCCCATAGCTGTGTCAATGGCTCCCTAATTTTGCAGAATCCGTGAGGTGGCAGAGGGGGTTGTTGGCGTGACAATGGTGGGAATTGGACCCCAGCAGATAATATTCGGAACTTAAGTACAGTGAAATCTGCCCACACTTAAGGAGATATACAGTTCCAGCCTTCCATGCTGATGTTGGAAAGTTTGATCATTGTTTCTCAGCCTTTCTCTCCAACATCCTAAACGGGAAAATTCAATAGCAAGGATCAGCAACAACCCCGGTGAGTTCGGACCCTTTTGATTGCTGATATACAAGGATGGCTCCCAACCCCCAGGTTGACTCGCAAAGGCTTCGTATTCACGTGTTCAATCACGAAAGGGAGCTGGGAAATCAGCATACCCCAGTGTTGGTGCACTGGTAAGTTTGTCTTTGAGACGTTCAAAAGCAGTCTGACACTGAGAAGACCAAGAGCTCTTAAACACCTGAGCTGCCTTGATGGACTTGGTCTCTAAGGCACATATTCAATCGATCATG
>NW_024878189.1:0-3009 GCF_018340385.1 Cyprinus carpio
GATATATGACCGGCCTGGTGCCAGCATGGCTGGGTTTAAATTCCTGACCAGGTCGTAAAACTTTATTACCCAACTGGGAGAAACAGAAAAAGCCCAGCTCGCTAGGAATTCTTGTAAGGAAAAAGGAAAGTAAATATATTCTAAATGTATTGACTGTATTTCCTTTTTGTGCTTAGATGTCTTCCATATCAAATTGGAGTATCTGCAATTTTATCGTGTGTTAATCAAACTTTAAATGTGTGTAATTCTGCATATGAATGTAACTTTATGTTTCTCCTACCTTTACCTGTCATTCTTGGTATCTGTTTAACCGTCTTGCTTTGACTGAACCACTCATACATAGGAAATTACAGTAAAATGTATTATTCTGGAATTACCATCTTGCTGGAATATAATTGCATCCTCACTCGAGTGGGTGTCTCCCCAGAGACAAAGGAACTTTCCCGCTTCAGATCATGGACGTTCATTGGTTGTTCGCGCAAACAGAGGCGTGAACCCCAGTCGCTCCATAAGAGACTGACACAGAACTTTCTCGTTGCACTTTTGTTTTGTCGCACTTCGTCCGCACATCGTCTGAGAGAGCATCTGTCGCGATGGCACCTTAGGGAGCTTTCATCTCCGTTTTTCTTTTCTTTTCTTTACTAAGTTTTATTCTTATATTCGCCTCTCCCTACACGAGGGAGACGAACTTTGAATCATTTCTTTGGTAACTCCATCGCCGCTGAACCTTTTGAAACTTCAAGGCCAGTCTGCTCTCAGCCCGAAGACACGGTGAGGAGAACACCTACCAGCTCCAACAGATGACACACGCGACACTTGTCTTAGCAGGCACAAAGATACCCTACATGCAAGTATTATTTCCTATAGAGATTTAAACACTGCTAAGATTGTCTATATTCCCTTTTTCAAGATGATCTGATTCCTTCTTTGTTGTCTTGCCAAAGGCTACTATATGTGATTTTGTTACCATACTGGGCGATCATTCTATGATCTAGCCTATTTCTCTCTCACCTCTCTCTAAGCTCACCCTTTCATTCTCTCTCTCTCTCATTTTATTTATCCATTTTTGCTTATTGTATTTTTTTTACCGTTTGTACTGTTAATATACCTATTTATTTACTCTGTGTGAATCGTGAAGTTTGATGTATTATTAGTTCAATTATTAAAAGCCAATATATTCATGATTGCTTCAGTCTAAAATGCTCACATCACAAAGTCAATGAAATGTTTGGTCTTAGCTACAAGCTTATTTGTTACTTTTCAGTAACCTAAATTTTATAAGGACGGAGAATGATTTCCCATGGCCAGAAACTATTTTTCCTGGAATTATAAGAAGTGAAATAACTTTATTGGAAAGTTGATAAGTTAATCTCATGGCGTGTAATTGAGGTTTCAAATTGTTTTAACTGATTCGGGTGGATTGAACCCCCTGCAGACTGTCGGTCGAAACTGTTTAGATATCTTCTAACTTGAAGAATTCACCCCAGACTTTTGAATCTCATTTAAGGGTTTTACTGATGGCAAAAGTTGTGGTTTTTATATGCACGCACAACTATATTACATCAGTAAAGTTTGAGATATTGCAGACAAATGTGAGATGGAAACGGATTGCTCATGGATGGAGTTTGATCTGCATGTCTGCTCAGCGCACCTGCTCCACTTCCTCATGGCACGTGATACACATGATGGTGACGTTGTCAAATGTTCATTGGTCACTGGAAGAAAGTCCAAGAAGCCTTTGAACAGCCGCCCCCGAATTCAATGATTGAATTTGTACATCTTGGACAAAAGGGACTTATTCGTCACGTGGATTACTCTTTATCAGATACCACTGGTAGCTTTGACAAGGCGAAGCTACGGGTCGAGTATACGTTCTTCTCTCTCAACTTGCACAGTGGCTGACCTGACTCGTTATCTGCCGCCCCGGTGCACTTCTGAGATTTTCCCCACTGGCCACAAAGCATCGAGGGAGCTGAGAGTCTACAATCATCACTACATCACCAATTTGTAGATTTCGTCTTTCTCCGACTTTCACTTCTGTCGAACTTCTGGAGACTCAGCAGGTTAGTACTACTTTAATAAATGCCTCCACACGTGGGCGGCCAAACAGTTGCCAGTGTCTCCAGCTGCTCCGCACTTAGCACTCCAGAGGCCTCGGTACACCACCTGGGGCAAGGAGTGCATCTCTATGGTCCCATACAGAAAGCAGTTGGGGGGCGATTGGTCCAATGTCAGAGATTTCAGATGAAGTGTAGCCTAGAGGTTTCCTTGAGTTGAGGAATCCCCTCAATTTCCGGTTAACACTGTTTTCTCAAACTTCTTCTGTCAAAGCCTGGCGCCCCTCAGGGCAACTTGGAGAGCAGATTTACTGAACGTGATCTCCCTGTTCCCCCAGCAGCCACCGAAGTGGGGAGCTCCTGTTGGATTGAAGACAAACTTGATTTGTTGGGAAGCAAGGTGGTCTTGGTAGCTCTAAAGGGGCAAAGCAGAAGGCCCTTCAGCTCGCTTTCTTCCCACCCTTGAAGTTAGTGGCATTGATCCCATTAAACACTCGTTAGGCTCCCACGTCGAGCATGATCCGTCTCGGGCCATTAGGAGATGCTGAATCTATTCTCACCAACAGATCTAATACACAGCCCGGGTTGTAAGGCCTAAACATATGCCTCCACCTCTTCTCATTTCGGCGTCCAGATCTTAAATCATGTAGTGGTCCGAAAACAGTCCATGCCAGTTTTGAAGAAGGCAGGCCTTAAAGAGTTGTTGTCTACAAGTGGTCAGTCAGCCATTCGAGGAACTCTGGTTGTCCCCTTCCATTTTTTGACACTCTTCACATTGATTTTGTAGTCGGGCGCATTGCTTCGTGGTCTTCAAGTAATACCTGTGCAAGTTCTCCCACTCTGCTAAAACTCATTTTGGCCCAGGGTGGTGCAGCTTTCTATCATAATCCTTGATGAACTTGGTCACAGGATGCTGAGGGGCAAGGACGATGCTGGATGAACAGAATCCAAT
>NW_024878190.1:0-1892 GCF_018340385.1 Cyprinus carpio
GAAGCAAAAATTCTAGGCTACACGCTTCAGGTTTGACAGTCTTGTGAACAAATGTTTTGTATTTGTTTTTATGACCTTATTTCAGTAACTCAAATTGTAGTTTTTACTAACCACACATAAACAATGCTTTCTCAAAAACAATAATGTACATTACATGCTATTTACGTATTATTAGTAGCCCAGTTTGTACTCGATTACAGTGTTATTAGATTCTTCAGCCAGTGTATCTATTTATAAGCAACTGAAAAAGCACAAAAGTCAGGGGATGTCAAAACTTCTCCAGGCCCCCAAAACCCTCTAGACTCCTTGTAGAGGGTTAATGACTCCATTTCTGTATGAAGATCACCGCGAGCACCATAGGCTGTATCAATGCACCTCCTGTTTGTTTTCTTTTATTTTTATAAATGCACAAAAGTTCTGTTGTTATTATGTGTGGATACAAATAAAAGTAGACCCTTTAGAGATCTGATTGATGTATTCTCTCTATCTGCACGATCAAACTGAAGGTGCGGTTTAAGTTTCTTCTTTAGGTTATCAGGAGAAAATGCCTCAACACGCATAAGGCATGAGCATCGACTCCAGAGGGTTAAAACCCCACTCAGCGGTCAAAAAGCTGGCAAAATGCACTTTATGTTACAATTATATACCACACAGTAATGTGTTTGAAAAAGAGGTCTCTGCAAGTAGCATGAGGAGAATTGCACAAAAATGATTTAAATTGCACAAAAAAAGAATGTTTCAGACAGTTTTTCTGTGATGTGGAGAGGTTGGGGGGTGTTTGAGGGGTGGAGGAGTGCCCGTCCATGTTTCAGGAGGTAGGGGGTTTCAGTGGGTTTCAGGAGGAGGGTGGGGTGATTTGAGTTCAAGGCACTCACAGCTTGGGGGAAAAAAGCTGTTGAGCAGTCTGGCAGAGGCCTGAGATGATAAGTTTATTTAGCTCTTCCTGTCCTATAGTTGTAAAGCACTGCAGTTTATCTTTGGGTACGATGGATGAAACTGAAGCAATAGACGCTGTAGAATCTACATTTGTTATATATTTCTGATGTTATTTATTTTGTCATTGAAGAAATTTATAAAATCATTACTATTGAACTGTGAGGAATATTTAAATGGGTGGCGTCTGGTTATTTGTTAATCTAGCCACTGTGCTAAATAAAACCTTGGATTGTTTTGGTTATTTTCTATGAGTTTGTGGATATGCTCGGCCCTGGCAGTTTTAGAGCCTGTCTATAGCTAGACATACTGTTTTTTCCAAGCAATTCTAAAAACTTCCAAGTTAGTTTTTCTCTAGACTAGCGCTCAAGACTTCGAGTTTCTTTCTTGAGAGAGTGGGTATTCCTGTTATACCATGGCACAGTACATTTTTCTCTAACCTTTTTCAATTTGATGGGGGCAACAGCTTCTAATGTATTAGAGAAGAAAGTGCCCATGTTGCCACTCATTTTGTCTAGTTTGTGTGTATTTACGGGTAAACAGAGCAGTTGAGATAAATCAGGCAGATTATTTGCGAATCTGTCTTTGGTGGCTGGAACAGTAGTTACGGTAACGCGGAGCCATATAGTTAATATCAGTGATACACAGCATGCAAGATACAGGGAAATGGTCAGTAACATCATCACTTTGAGGTATGATATCTATATTAGTAAGATCGGATTCCATGTGATATAATTAAATCTAGTGTATAATTAAACAATGAGTGGGTCCGTTGACATTGGCTCCCTATCAAACATCGTATAGATTTTAAAATCTTGCTTATTACTTATAAAGCCCCAAATGGTTTAGCACCTCAGTATTTGAACGAGCTCTGTCATGATTCTGTCACCACTCCCTGTTAGACTTATTTTGTCAACTAGCATCCAGCTTCCTGTTCCTGGCCTCGTAACTCCTCTTTA
>NW_024878191.1:0-2119 GCF_018340385.1 Cyprinus carpio
CCTGAGACTGCTGCGGGCCATGGCCATCTGCTGCGGTGGCACTTGCTGCGGCTGAGGTGCCTGCGGATTCTGCATGGACCCTTGCATCCCAGCTGGCCACTGGCCAGGCTGCATGCTCTGAACCATCTGAGTGAATCACGCAGGGCCATCATTTGCATGGGAGTCATCATGCGAGGGGCTGTTCATGCAGTTCACGCCCGCTCAATGCTCATATTCATCCTGTAGTCTTGCTGCTGCTGCTGCTGGGCGCTGCTGAACTTTTGGGTCATCATCTCTACTTGTTTGCAACCTTCAAAAGCCCTGCTGTTGCCGGGCGTGAGAGGGCTGGCGGCTGCTGCTGGAGGCAGCATGGGCAGGGGGAGTACTGCTGCTGCTGGGCAGAGGCGCAGGACTGCGGGCCTGGCTACATACCCCTGGCGGCCCTGTGTAGGCAGCTGGTTGGGGGAAGGTTTGCACCATTCCCAGCCACATTCTGATGCGCCTGCCTGGGGCTGGCTGGCTAATGACTGCGCGAGGGGCCTGAGGTGTATTAGCCGCTGCAGCTGCTGAGAGTTTGGCGCTCCTGACCTCCTCGATGGTAGCTGGGGAGGGCAGACTGGGAGGCATTCCTCTGCTCCCTGCATGAGCACCATTCGCCGCCAAGATCATCTGGGCGCCCCGCTGCAGCCGCTAAGCTGAATCTGCTGCTGCCAGCAGCTTGTGCTTTCTGATATTGAGACAGAAGGGCACGGGCACTTGCTTCTCCTGGCAGTGTTTGGCATGGTAGCAGCAACAACGCCATGAGTTGTTTGCAAACGGGCAGCCTCCATTGGTCTTGGCGCTTTGCAGCCCCTTGGTATGCTGCACCACACGCTTCATCTTCTGGACAAGATGGCAGAGAACAGTTGGCATTGCGGCACTGGCAGGCATGCACCAGTGACTGGATGCAGCTGCTGATGCTGAGGCGCCGACTCTCCTGAGGACTCTTGTTGGCCTCGCCACCCTGGTTGTTGCTGTTGTCGCCCAGGCCCAAAACCACCACGGTACTCATGGCCTTGAGTTGTAGCAGTTAATGCATAGATCAAAAGTCCTGGAAGAAATCAGAAGAATAATTGATATAGTTTTCTGACATTGCTAGCACAGAATGTTAATTACCGCCGCCCACTGAAGATTAGTGTTTTATTTACAAAGCTTACAGCTGGAGGACATAGGCTACCAAGCAAGGTTCACTCCTTGAGGAGGTTTGAACCTGCAACCTTCTAGTTTAAACCTTATATCTTAATAAATTGGCACAATAAAAATAGTACCGGTGTCTGTTTTTTACAAAACATCTGGTGGATTGCAAACAATGGCAACAGACTAGCGGCTCTGTCAAAAGCCACAAAGAGAAGGCTGACCTGCTTAAGCGATTGCAATGCCAGCGTTGTCTCTACATGGTGCTGTGCATGCGTTACCAAGTGTACACAAATTGGTCATGGCTCCTGATTGTGTAGCTCCCACCAGCATGCACATAAGAGCTCCATTTGCAGCGGCGTAGGCGAACTGAACTCCCGGTAGCTTGATACTGGCGAGTGTCAGGAAGGCATCACGGCCGTCCATCAGATCGCAGGTCAGCAGCGGGTCAGGATCCATGATCGGAGGCAGGGTGTTGATCACTGGACCAGCATGCAGGTGGATCACGAAGAAGACCTGGATTTTAGGAAGCAAGAGGGGTTCCGGTAAGCACTTGGCACACTCTGAGCAAAATAAATGGTACCTCAAGTAAACAAAATTGTAAGGTCCAACCTCTTTGTGCTTCTCCATTGTTGCATATAGCTTCTGGGACAGGTCATTAGCTACATTCGCATCCCAGGCTTCTTTTGTTTGCGCGGTCATGCTGCTCTTATTTTTATTGGTCTTTTTATTGTTCTTCTTTTTGGCGTTCTTGCTGTCAACTTGGGTTCCCTGTGGAAGAAAACACCATTTTTTAAAATGGCTACAGACTACACTAAATACTCATTCACACCATTTGACTCTCTGCCTAACCTCTGTTGTCTCAACGGAGGCTGTATTCTCCTCCTTCTTCCTCTCCTCCTCCTCTTGCTCCAGCTCCTTGATGCTTTCCTCCAGAACATTGGGCCAAAAATCACCCTCGAAATAG
>NW_024878192.1:0-1967 GCF_018340385.1 Cyprinus carpio
CAGCAACCAGGGTGGCGAGGCCAACAAGAGTCCTCAGGAGAGTCGGCGCCTCAGCATCCAACGCCTGCATCCAGTCACTGGTGCATGCCTGCCAGTGCCATAACGCCAACTGCTCCCCGCCATCTTGTCAGAAGATGAAGCGTGTAGTGCAGCATACCAAAGGGCTGGGCTGCAAGCGCCAAGACCAATGACCCCCGCTTACAAACAACTCATCAGCTACAGCGCTTTGATGCTCATGCCAAACACCGCCAGGAGAACAAGCGTCCCATGCCCTTTTGTCTCAATATCAAGCACTGGCTGTGGCAGCAGCAGATTCAGCAGCGGCCGCAGCAGGCGCAGATGATCGCGTACGCAATGCGGCTCATGCAGGGAGCGGAGGAATGCCTCCCCAGTCTGCCCTCCCCAGCTGCCTCCCAGGAGGGGTCAGGGACGCAGAGCTCTCAGCAGCTGCAGCGGCCTAATGCACCCCCAGGCCTGGCAGAGTCATTAGCCAGCCAGCCCCAGCAGATGCATCCAGTCGTGGCTGGAATGGGTTGCAAACCTTCCCCAACCCAGCCACCACCATCACTTACACTAGGGGCCTGCCTTGGAGTAAGCCAGGCCTGCGCAGTCCTCGCCTTCTGCCCCAGCAGCAGTCTCCCCTGCCCATGCCGGGCCTCAGCAACAGCCACACAGCCCTCTCCATAGCAACAGCAGGCTTTGAAGGGTTGGGCCAGAAACAAATAGAGATGATGACTAAAGTTCAGCAGCAGCAACAGCAGCAGCAGCAAAGGCTAAAAAAGGATGAATATGAACGCAGAACGGCATGCCGAAGGAACCAACCCCGCATGATGACTCCCATGCAAATGATGGCCCTCGTGGTCCCTCAGATGGTCTACAGAGCATGCAGCTCGGCCAGTGGCCAGCTGGGATGCAAGGGTCCATGCAGAACTGCAGAGGCACCTCAGCCGCGAGTAAGTGCCACCGCAGCAGATGGCCATGGCCCCGCAAGAAAGCAGTCTCAGGTAACGCAGACACCGTGAACAGGCGAAATGATGCAGCGCCATGATGCAGCAACAGCAGCAGCCGCTGCATAGATGCAGGCCGGGCCATGCCGCCTCCCCAACAGGCGAACCACAAGCTCTACAGCAACAAGGCATGCAGCAAAGAGGCCGACCAGCAGCATTGCTCCAGAAAGCGCCGTTGCGACCTGGGCTGTGCACGTTAAAAATCGCCAAGTTCCCCTCAGCAGCAACAGCGGGTCCTCAATATCCCCAAATCGAACCTGGGGCATCTGGCGCCGCGTTTATCAAACAGTGGATGCAAAATACCGCCAGCCAACCGCAGTAGCAGTAACCCATAGGCCAGCGCTCGCAGAACATGGCTGGTGATGCAAACAGGCCCCGTGAGACCTGCTATGCCGCCTCAGCAACCTCAGCCGGCTGCAACCCAAGCTATGGGCGCCTCAACCCCAGGGACAAATGATGAACGCTGCGTCACTAATGGAAATCCAGGCAGTTGTTCCGCTGGTACCACGCGCATGCAGCACCAACAGCAACAGCAGGGAGCGATGCCTCCAGGACAAGGAAGATTCCCGCAACCTCAAGGCCCAGCCAGTTACTCGCAAATCCGCATGCAGCAACAGATGGCAATGCAAGAGGTGCCGGGCCAATGGGTCAGATGCCGCCCATGGCTCAGATGGGCCAGACTGGGATGAGCATGGACGCCCAGCAAAACATGCTGCAACAGCGCATGCTGCAGCAGCAGCAGCAGCAACAACAGCAGCAGCAGATGCTGGGAAGCAGCAAATGGGATCACCGGCACAGGCCGCTTCCATGAGTCCCCAACCCCACATGCTTGCAGGACAGCCGCAGGGAGCTCACCTGCCTGGACGGCCATGCCAACGTGTTGGGCAACCAAGTGAGGTCGCCTGCACCTGTGCAATCGCCCCGTCCCCCGTCCCAACAGCCGCCACATTCCAGCCCGTC
>NW_024878193.1:0-1611 GCF_018340385.1 Cyprinus carpio
CCCAGTCCAGATGTATACAATTGATCGAAGTCCCAGATCAGGTCTCTTAACTTCCCTCCGATAGTGATGGCGGCCTGGTCTCCACTTGCTTTCCAGAACTCACACTCTTTCTGTCCTGAATATCTCCACTGATCGCTGATATAACTGTTGCACAGCCAGATAGCGCCGAACCCCACAATAGTCCCTCGAATACCCTCCCACATCGCCAGCCCAAACGTCCCAGAAATTCACCTCCCTTTTGGTCTCTGCACTTCTCTTTTTTATGTGGTTACTCCGCCTCATAATCCTTTCCTTTCACAGATCGCCACGTCAAACTTCCCCACACCAGATGCCGTCAATCTATCATTAGCGTTGTTATTGTGACATCGGGCGCAACCCGGAAGTGGACCGGTGTTACCGCGACACCGTCCCGGGGGAACACAATTCCAACGGGACTTAGTTCCGCTTCTCTTTCGTCACCCGTGACATACCCCCTGCCAAACCGTTCTAGTCCCTAGAACGCCTCTTCAGTCGCCCATTCTCCATAGCGCGTCAGCTGGGTCAATTCTCGGTTCCCTCCCTCTGGGACCGGCCGTGGGTGGCGCAGGCAGGCCTACGTCAGTAGGCATATCCATCGGGTCTCTGGGGCCATTTCTGCGGGGACATTTCCGTTTCTCCTGGAATCACGCCCATCCTGGCATCTACCGGCCAGCTTCAGGCCTTTACGCTGGGATAGTTCGGACAGGGGCGGATCATGTTCCGGCGGGTCACTCTAGCCGGCCCCGCTTCTTCGGGCCGAATTGTATGTATACTGGCTGTCCAGGCCGCTGCTGGCCCTCGACCACGTATGGTGCATTCTCCCATCGGTCACTGAGCTTCCCTTTCCCTTGTCGCCGGTTGTCCCTTACCAGGACCCTTTCTCCTGGGAGAAGGGGGCTTCCCGAGCCGTCGGTCGTACAGCCTCTTGTTTTTCTTCCCAGCCGCTCGGATCCGATCGAGACTTGCTCGTATACAAAATGGGCGGTGGTGGTGGCGCCCTACCCGATGATTCACGTTCCCTCCTCCTCGGTTGCTGCCGTCCCCAGCAATAAGTCGGTGGGCATCAGCGCATGCCAAACATCAAATAGTGGGGGCATAGCCATTGGTACAATGAATACTATTGGTAGGCCTGAACCAGATGTGGTAAGCGCCTCACCCAGTCAGCTCTGATGTTCTTGGTCTAGCGCGGCGAAAGCAAGTTCAATAGGGTCTGATTGAACCGCCAGATCCGCCATTTCCCTGGGGTGGTAAGCCAGTGGTATGGGTCTTGGTGCAGCCGTGACACTTTACACAGCTCTCTAATTACCCGGACTCTAAGTTTCGGCCCTTTGGTCCGGAAAGTGTAGGAACTGGGGCAACCTAACGGGCTGGAAGACATTGGCTCCACAGAGCAGTGGAAGGCAGACTACGCCTGGTCCAAAGCAGGAATGGCCCAGGAGTACTCTGATAGCGGTCTGCCGGCCGACCCAAAGTCAAGAAGTCCATTGCGACTATGTGGAGAGGAGCCCTTGCCTGGATGGGGACCATCGGTGCTCGTGCCTCCTTCCTGGCTTTGAACAAGGTGCAACGAGGACAGGCCAGCAATACGTAATA
>NW_024878194.1:0-1904 GCF_018340385.1 Cyprinus carpio
CAATAGTCAAGCAACAGTTCTCTTTTCTGACTCATCAGCTCCCGGTCAGTCGAGCTGAATCCATAAGTACAGAGACCACCTGAGCGACTGGGGACATACAGGCGAGGGTAAAATTGCTAAAATAAACACAGTCTCTGTTTTCTGCACCTGTCCATCAGCTCCCCGGTCAGTTCAGAGGCTGAATGTCCATCACAGTACAGAGACCACCCTGAGCGCTGTGTGGAACCATCTCTCGGCGAAGTGGGACAACTACACCATCCTGCTAAAGGATGAAGACACGACTGTGGACACACAGACATTAGCCCATGATGCGCTTGGAATGCAACTTTAATAACCTGATGCCTGGACATACCTATACGATCACCGTGACGACCAAAAGTGGAGATCTGAATAGTTCAGCCCACGTCACAGGAAGAACCAGTGAGTCATTCAGAGGTCCAGTGTTGTGCTGCTGTGATGGTGGAACTGCTGGAATGACTAGAGTGTTAATTATCTTAAAAACAATATCCAATAATATGTCTTTATGAAGTAATCTTGTGTGTGTGGTCAGTCCTGCACAGGTCACAAAGCTGGGGTCAGCAATCAGGGCAGCACAGACGCTCAGGTATGCTGGGACGTGGCAGCCGGTGAGGTGGATCTGTACAGTGCTCTCATCCATGACAGCGTGTCATGAAGAATGAAAGTGTGCCACCCAATGTCACCTCCTACCACTTCCAGGGCTTGAGATCCGGCACTTGTACAGGACAGGGTGACCACAGTACACAGGGTCGACCTCTCACGCCAGACAGTGGCTGATGGACGCACAGGTAATAGACAAAAAACAGAACATGAGGTGCATGTTTTAATACCTACAGGGTATTTATTAAATAAGAGTAACAGATGAGAGTGAAGCTGGCATGCAAGAAAATGTTCTCATCCTTGGGCCATGCAAGATGTGGATTAGTTTATTTCTTCATCAGATTTGGAGAAATGTAGCATTCCATCACTTGCTCATCAATGAATCTTCTACAGTGAATAGATTGCCATCGATCAAAAAAACAGCTGATAAAAACATCACAATAATCCACAAGGAAATCACACCACTCCAGGGCATTAATTAACCAGTGGTGGAAAGAGTAATGGAAATTTGTACTTAAGTACAAGTGCTGTTACACTGCTGAAATAATACTCAATTACAAGGAAAAAGTACTGGTGTCAAAACCGGTAGCAAGTAAAAGTACACTATACTCTTCTCAAAAACTACTCTAGTTACTAGTACTTTTTAGCCAGCGATATTTTATGAATCACAAATAAATATTCGATCAAATCAAGCATCTATGCAGAAAACAGCAACTTTCAACAAAACACTTTTATCCTATTGAAGAAGTACACGGATTAGTGAATTTCTAACTTCAATAAAATACCTTGAAAAAGTATTAAAATCCCCATGAACAAGAAGTCGCAACTGACCTCAGTGTTGTGATGTATTTCCACCAGTCCAATATTAGTCAACAAAGGGCGGGGTTTTATTGTGGTGCACCTCCACTCCACTCCACCTCTTGCTCATAGCAGATTCACGGTTGTACAGGAGTGGTTAAAGGGGTCCTATTATGCTCTTTTACAAAGTCTTGATTTCGTTTTGAGGGTGTACTAGAACATGCTCTCATGCTTGGTGCTTCGAAAAATGCATTATTTTTCACATAATTTACATTATTACAATACCTTTCTCCCCAGCCTGGCACAAACGGCTCGATTAGTTCCAGGTTTGATGAAGGCCCGCCTTCCGAAAAATGAAATGTGTTGTGATTTGTTAGCTGTCCCAGTGTGTGTGTGATTGGCGAACAGCTTAGATGGTGTTTCAGTATAGCCCCGCCCTTGCCAGAGCAGCAAGTTCCATCTTGCATATCGTGCGTGCAAATGTTCTC
>NW_024878195.1:0-1974 GCF_018340385.1 Cyprinus carpio
ATTTGTACAGACTGCATTGTTTATTGATGGTGGGTTTAAATTCATAAGAGCCCACAAAAAAATAACTTGCAATGTAAATAAATAAATGAATAAAAAGTAATCTCAATAACCAGATGGCAACAGCACAAACAGCAAAACACCAGTGTGTGAAACATCAGTTCAATGATAAGGAAATAGTTTCAAATAAATTTAAATATTGAATAAAGTTGTAGAGAACAAAGCTATTGACTGTGATCTGTACTATCTGCTGACTTCCTCCAGACTGAAGACTGAATCAGATCATGCCCATGTGTTCAACAAGACTTCCTGTCTAAAACTCACCCAAAGACTTGTTAGTCAACCATTATGTGCAAAATATTTGGCAGCTAGGACAGCCTTCACTGTATTTATTTTATTTTGTTTTATTATTTTTTATGAATAATAAAACTATTATCCACTATTAAATATTCCTTTTAGTGTGTGGTTTTCTAGAAAGTGTTATTGTCTCATTAAAAGAAAAGTTCACTTTGTTTGTATGTCAAGTTTGGAAAAAGTATGCTATTTAAATTAAGTAAATATATAGAAATGCTGGTGTGGATTCACTGGAACTCAGATGCTAACTCCACTTGATTTATAGACATATTATTTTTTGTGGATGTTTTCCATTAAATCTATTTCTAGTCTGACATAATGTTTTTTTTAACAGTGAGGTCTGAACAGGTTGCAGCAAGTCTGAGTAACAGTTTCTGTTTCTTCTCCAGTGTTTGCTGATGCAGTGTCAGTGTCAGTGATAGAGAGAGATTCTGATACTCTAAACACTGATGTTACTGTTATATACTGTTACATCACTCTGTAGGCGGATCGGTCCCTCAACAAAAACCCAATGGGATTTTCCATAGGCTTTTGGATTATTGCAAATATAAACTTCTTTGCTTTCAATCATATTTCATGAAATCCAATACTTTTGTCCATCAAGATAATCTTCACAAAAATAATGTAACTTTGATGAATTTTTGAAGCTTCAAATAAAGCACCAGAACTTTTTAAAGCTAAACTTAGGCTATAAATGAACTATACATCCACTGACTTCAGCGTCACCATCATCATCACGCCTCTGACAACTTTCAATCTTATTTTTAACACGTTCAGTGAAAAGGGTTTACTCTGTATATGAACTTTTCATATAAACTGGAATAAATACAATATTCTCCACCTCTGAAGCTGTATTATAGGTTTGCTGTGGAAAGAAAAGGGCCCTCATTTATCAACAGTGTGTTTGCACAGATGTGTGTGTGACAAGTGTATAAGAAACAATTAATGCAAAGTGTGGGATCTACCAAATTGTACTAGGATTGTGTGTAACCGCGTGCACACGTTTGATAAATAAAGATAAATACAATAAAGACAATGATGTGAGTCACTGCTTCTGTCACTCTTCTGAGGAAGATGGCTTTCACTTGTTTTGACAACAGAAGTACATTGATTGAATCCAAAAAATTGTCAGGTATGTCATGTCATAATTTAAGGATTAGATAATAATACTTAATGCACTTCAAACATCAGTTCATACAGACCAACTGAGTAATTGTTCAGTCTAAATTCATAGTTTGTTGTTATCATGTCACTACCTTAGATAAAAATATAGACCTGCATTTGAATCATTGATCTCTCTCTGATATTGAGGACTAATATTTTTACATTCATATTTTGCAAGCATTTGCGTGTTTCTGCGTACAAACAAAATTAAAATCTCAAAGCAACAAAACATAAATGAAGAAAATAACAAACAAACATATTACAAAAAGTGATTAACAAACAAATATGAAATTGATGTCACTACAGGATAAAACAAATTAACAGTTTATTTGCAAAAAAACAGATAACTCCATTTTTAAAAAGTTTCCAAAAATCATGTTTTTTTTTATTATGTCATCATGTTTTTATTGTTTTGTTGTTTTAGTTAGCTGTATTTTTTTTCTAATCAAAATAACCCAG
>NW_024878196.1:0-1393 GCF_018340385.1 Cyprinus carpio
GTTAATTAAATATTCAAGATTATTTAAAAAATACTTTTGCAAACTAGTCCAACAGTTTTAAGCTGAAAATCAATAAACCACCGGAAGCTACAATTCTCTAGACTCTGTAGGTCAATAGTGTATCAAAAAAAAAAAAAAATGTTGAATAAATTGCATTTGGGACAATTATAAACCGGGTCATTTTATATTATGTCCTTACATAGTGTACCTAAAGGCCTATTAATACAAACAGACATCCCAATAAATTTTCAAACTGTGTAAAATAATGCATATTTTTCATTCTAGAGAAGCATGCAAAATTTAAGAGTGGGATTTCGGGCAAAAATAACACTCTAATAGTTATAAATTTTAAGTTCACAGTGTTAATGAAAAATGCCATTTTAACCACTAGATGGCAGCGAAGATCACTAATGGCCTATTCAACTAACTTCTAAACAGTACTGTTCAAAGGTTTTATGGATTCATGTCAAAACATTATAAAACCACTGTTTTAATATTTAAAATCTCATTGAGTCAAAGTTTGTCAGGCCATACATCCAGGTTGGCCGAGACCACCCAAAGGTCTTAAAGTGCTTGAACCCCCGGTAATCGCTGCTTGCAGCTATATTTATTCTACTTTTACGAACTAGTCCTAGGTTTTTCACCCGATCAGAACCAAACCACTGCAGAAATATTCTCTGACACTCAATTCTCCCCGGAAAATTTATTTTGATCCCCTCAAAAAAACCCTGGCCCCCTCCAACCACCCAATTTTAATTTTTTAGCAACTATTAGACCCAAAGGGTTTAAAAGAGGCCAACCGGAAAAAAGAAACTGGCGGGGCCCCTGTTTTTTAACTTTAAAGGCCCCCCTTTAAAAACGTCTGGGAAGAAATTTTTTTTTAAAAAGAAACGCCCCCCAATTTTGGGTACGCTTAAAAGAGTTTTTTTTTTTTTTGGTTTTTTTAATCAAAAAGGATTGGTTTTTTTTCATGATCCACAAAAATATGCCCCCCTATCATTTTTTATAGATCCCCCCCTCCCAAAAAATAACCCCAACTTTGCCTCAAGAAACCATTATCATTAGCCAAATCGTCATTAATTATTCACAAATATGTTAAAACATACTTTTGCAACCATCCTAGGTTTTTTCGCCTGGGATCGAACCAAACCACTGCAGTAATATTCTGCACTCTCTTAGATCAATAATTATTGAAAAAGCACAATTTGGTCCTTTGATTAGCTTAGCGTCATTTAGAAAAGGGAGTGGGCTAAACGCACCCCAAAAAGGCTATAAAACCAAAACAAATAGTCAAAACTTTATGAAACTTGGTGAAAACATGTGGCAGATGACTCTTAATAAGTTTGCAAAGTTTTATGTAGATTGGTCCATAGATGAAGTTATAAACAGTTAA
>NW_024878197.1:0-1773 GCF_018340385.1 Cyprinus carpio
CATAAAATAGTGTATTACATGATACAGGGACTTATCATGGCCTTTGATATATTATATCATATACCTACCTTATGGAACCCACAAGTGCACACTATGTGCCTGCCAAACAGGTCCACCTTATTCCCCCTTGCAGGGACAGGCATCAACTGCCCAGGACCTCTCCTTCCATTTTCTGCTTCCAGGTCTTTTCCTGTACTGAACCAGCAGCCCTGGGCATACCTGTGGTACGCCCAATAAGCAGAGGATTTCACCAGCCAGTCATATCTGAACAATATTGGGGAAACAAACCAATGAGGTTAAATATGTGTTAATATAGCAACAGTAGAAAGGAGTTTATTGGAGTTTTATATTTATATATACATACATACATACATACATACATATACACACACACACACACACACATATATATATAAAGACTCACATTAAGTATACAAAAGCAGACATGTTGAGTGGTGAAATATGTGTGGTAGGTTAATAGTTTTTCTGCAGTAAATATGTACCACTTGCAAAAAAATTGCAAATAGCTTTTGCGTATAATTATAAAAACTGTGTTTGTATATGGTAAAGTAAGAAAGGGGAAAAAAAACTAGATATTTAATGAATACCTGGAATAGTAAAATATTTAAATACATTCCAGTAAAGAATCACCTCAGCCATGACTGAAATAACATAGGAAGGAATGAATGGAATACTGAATGATGAAATAGAAATTCTTGCAAAGATATAGAAAATAAAAAACTTCATTTATATGAATCAAAGGCTTAACAACAAGCATCAGTTAGCTGTTTCACGTTAAATTAGCTTGCCTTGCTATGCAAGCGCATTAAAGGCGAATCAGAATAATCTTTATTCCAAATCATGAATTAATGTTTTGGTTAAATAGATTTAACACTGATGTCCGCGGTTGTATTGTGATAGCGCTTACGAATCTCCGGATAACAGATGTCTAGTGAGTTCTGAGCAGCTGGAATATCCGCGAAACTCATTCAGCCAATCAGCTGGCCCGAGATTGGCATGTCAACTCGTTGCTGAATGACTCTTTCTTCTTAGTGAGAATTGATTGGCTCCCTTTTTTTTTTTTTTTTTGGATTTCGTTGGGACCTGTTCGGATGGTAGGAGGTGTTGAACTTTGTTCTGACTTTGGTAGGAAGTGTTTGAGCATGCAGTATTCGATGTGTTGGAAGTGTTGTTAGGAAGTGTTCAGCAGTCCGATTCGCTGGAAGTGCATTATGACCTGAGAAAAAAAGTCACACTCTGCCCTGTTTAGGTGTGCAACACTGCTGCTGCCTGACCTGCTTGCAGCCTAGCCAGCTCAGTCACCCAGCGTGGAGTGCAAGCTAAGCCTCAAAAGCAGATAAACAGCTGTCGAACCAGATGAAATCAGGCTGCCGTCTCCTCCTTTTGGAATGGGGTTTTTCAGTGCTGCTGGCCCTGGAAACCACGGCACTGCTGCACATTGGTAGGTCTGACCTTATACTACTCACTCAGTTCACTTCATGAGCCGCTCTTTCCGAACAGGAAGACCATCAGAATCAAGTGTGCCAAACAAGGGAGATGCGCAGGTCCACAGGAGCAGGGCGGAACGCCACTCTTGTAGATAGTCAGCAGCAGCGATGGACCGACATGATAGCATGCTGAGGCCGCCAAAAAGAAGAAGACCCTACGCCCTAACAGGGACTTGAACCCTGGACCCTCATATTAAAAAGTCTGATGCTCTACCAACTGGAGCTATCCGGGCTCTTGTGCAGTGAAAGCTTCTTACGTTTTATA
>NW_024878198.1:0-2010 GCF_018340385.1 Cyprinus carpio
GCCTGCCGCAGTTAAAACATCTAGGAGCTCACATCTGCCCTCTGAACACACGACTCTCCAAATGTACGCGCTGAACGTGGAAGTAATCGCAATGTGTCTGTTCAGTAACTACTGACGAAAGCCGAGAGCACATTTCCACGCTGCTCTCCGGTGGCTGGGGTCTGACTTACCAAGGGCAGTTCACACCAAAAATTACATTGTTTCCCGTCGTTTTACACAACCCCACACGTTGTTCTAAACCTGTTATAATATGTTTCGTTTGTAACATAAAAGAAGATCTTTAAATAATGTGGTTAGCCACCATACCAGTTTCCTGGTCCTCCAATGGACTCTGATTGTGTTGTTTTTTACCTTGACTACACTGAAGTTACGACCATCAAGCTGTTTCAGCTTGAAGACACATTCTTCACAAAGCAGCATCTTTCTAGGATTCACAGAAGATAAAGTAAGTTTAATGCAGAGGTTTAGGAACAAGTCGCTAAGTAAATTATGACTACTTTCATTTTTGTGTGTGAACTATACCATTAAACGTACAAGTGATATGGCGACATCTCGCCTGTCCGTGCTTCTGAAAGCTATAGGCCTATTGTTTTATTTAACATTACTAATATCTCCATACATTAATAGAGTCTTGGTAGACACAGATTATTATATTTTTCGATAGGATTAGAAAGGTAATAATATACTCGCTATTATAATTAATGTTATGCCCTATTCATTAATTTATTATTGATATTAATCATAAATATATACCTAATAAATAATCGAGATATGTCATAAACAATTTGCATTTTAAAAGTTTTGAAAAAATGTAAATTGTTTAGATAAAAAAATGGGACAAATAATAATTACATAACATTGTAGTCCTAATTGGAGCAAATTAATAAAAAAATAAAATAAAAAAATCATCCCATCCGCAAATAACTGAGAATTAATAATAATAATTAATAATTATAAATAAGCAAAAACAAAAACAAAAACAATATTAATGTGTTCTGGCTGCAAGTTTACATCATTGAATATGTTTTCTCATGGTTTATTATTGAGCTCTTGTGTTCTTCACTGATTATTTGTGTCCTTCATTTCTGAAAATCATTCACAGATCTTGAAATGGAAGACGTTCAGATAATCTTAAATACTGAAAGCACTCTTTTGTTTGTTGTTTGTAATAATATGTTTCTATGCTCCTCTCTTTATTATTTGCTACTTGTTTGAATGTTTTGAAGTTATATTAGCTTAAAATTTTAACAACGCATAAACTGTTTTAATTATATTTTTCAAGTTGTAAATTATTTTTAAATGTGTACTAAATTACTTATGTAAGGATATGTAAATGTAAGGATTGTAAGATTATCAAGTCGAGCAACCACTCAATTAAATAAGGAGAAAGCAGTAGATCAAGAATCGTCCTGGGAATCAGATCGTGACTCCCAGAATGTGAATCTGAATTGATCGATCAGTGAGGTGACTAAAGATTCCCACCCCTGCAATAGAAAGTGTTAAAGATGGAGACGCTCACTGGAAAAAATCTTTGACATTACAATTTACATGACATTTAATGAGAATCTCCTAAAAAACTGCAACACACTCAAGATGTGAGTCTGTGACCAGAGTGACTGAGTCTCGATGTATGACTTTTGTAAGTGGTTTTTGCTCTGTTTAAAATGTAGTTTTCAGTGTTCCTGTTTTCCCGGGTACCTGAGTTCCCTACACTCTCAGAAATAGGGGTACAGTAGGAGTCCATTTCGTCCCCCCAAGGTACAATCTACACTAGCATTACCCCAGGTTATTATTGGACCTCAAGGTACATATATGTACCGTTTCTTTTAAAGGTTAAGGTACAATATCAAGAGACAGCCTCTGCTAAGCCATGTGTCAAATATGTAGAGCCAGCCCTGATTGGCTGCTTGAATCTCAATTTAAAAAGAATGTCCAGTTAGCGGTCTTTCTTTGGTGAGGCGAAAGACAAAACCGGTCATGGTTCTTACAGGCTCAACCCCAGGAGGTCCT
>NW_024878199.1:0-2206 GCF_018340385.1 Cyprinus carpio
GGCTATCAGCATTTTGCCACACCCACTTCTGAAACCTATATCAGATGTAAATTTCGCCAGTTCTGATGCATGTGCAAAGTTTTGTGAGTTTTAGAGCATGTTTAGGCCCTCCAAATGTGATTTCATTGCGCGGGGAACGCAGATAGGACTATATAATAATAGATTAAAAGGACGCAATTCACGAGCGCGTCCTCGCACCATTCGCGGTGCTGTTTTCGAGACCAGTGGAGGAATAGCAGCCACTGATGCTTTCAACAAACATGTTGAAGTTTAGGGCAGATCAGACATTTCTGTTTAAGTTAGTTAAAATAAGTCATTTCCTTTTGCAGCAGGATGGCGCTATAAGTATAATTGAATATGGACTTTAGATGTGTCAGGACAGGACTCTTATAAAGACGTGTGTGAAGTTTGGGGCAGCTTAGCAATGTATGCATGAGGTTCAGGCAACTTCTGGGTTTCATAGTATTAATAGCATGCTTTAGGCACTTAGTAAGTGTTGCTAGGCAGGTGTTGAGAAAATGGCGAGCATAGATTAGCACACAATGGCACTATTTTACTGTGTTGCTAATGTGCATAAAAGTATTAAAACATGTCACTAGGTCCCTGTCTCGCCAATAGGTGGGCTATATCTATAACCACATAGGAGCATGTGTAAAGCTATTCGGTTTCAGGCCAGGACGCTAATCCAAACTTGTGAAGTTTGAGGCGAGATTGCGAGCAATTCTAGCCCGAGTTTACAGTAATGTTTCTACTTCCACTGCATTAATAGCAGGCTTAGAACACTGTGATATCTAAGTGTTGCTCACAGCATGGTCGAAGGCTGCGTCTTGAGGATTTTGCCAGCTCGATTTAACACTTGTGTGACGGCTTTTCTTATCATTAGCAGGAGTCCATACACAGTGTTAAACATGCCACTTCCTGTTGCATCAGGTGGCGCTTATGAGCGTATAGATCAAAATACAGTCATGGTTGATGTGGTTTTTCAGGACGGGAGCCTGTGTGAAACGTGTGAAGTTTGGGGCAGTGATCGTCTATTGCTAGCCTTATTTACAGCACTTCCTTTTGCACTGCGTTAGTAGCAGGCTTTTGCACTTCTATGCTCTTTAGCATATCGTGTATTAGTAGTTTTTAACATGTGTGCCTGTGTATGTAGGACTTCCTGAAACTTTTAATATTTTGTTCCTGGGCCGGTCGGGAAGGTCTAACATTGTTAACTATGACACTGTGTCACTGTTGCCAGCAGTGGCGCGATGACTATAACCTAAATACGGGCATTTGATGATTGTTGTTTCTGGGACAGGACAATCATGTCCAACACGCTTGAAGTTTGGGGGCAGATCGGACATTGCCTGGCCTCCGAGTAACAGCAACTTGTCTTATTTCACTGCATTAGTAGCATGCTTTTAGCACTTAGCTAAGTGTTGCTAGCATGTTTAGTATGTTTGCCTAGTAGCATGTTTGTCACGCGCCATTTAAGCACTTGTTGATTACCCTTTTTAATATGTTCCTAGGAAGTACATAACAGTTTTAACCATGTCACTTCCTGTTGCCAGCAGGCGCGGACTATAGCTATACCTATTTCCACATGTAGTTTGGAGCAGATCGATCATTGCTTCGCCTGAGTTACAGCAACTTCCTGTTTCATTGCAGCGAAACATCAAATTTTGTCAGGCCGCCAGGGACACACCCTTGACGAAAACCTCAAAAACCTTCGCACACATCACAAAGGTCCTATGATGACCTCACCAAATTTGAAGATTAACCGATTAAAAACTGTAGGAGGAGTTCGTCAAAGTACGAGGCATGGAAATGGCAAAAACTGCACAAAAATCCTACAGGAAATTCAAAATAACTTACTTCCTGTTGGGATTCGAATTTTGGAACAAGAGACTTTTTTGTAGATATTGGTGTGTTACATGTGTGTACCGATTTTTGTACATGTACGTGAAACGTAGCTCGAGGCCACTCTGTTAAAATTTAATAGGTGGCGCTATCGAGCCATTTTGCCACACCCACTTCTGAAACCTATATCAGATGTAAATTTTCACCAGTTCTGATGCGTGTGCAAAGTTTTGGAGCATGTTTAGGCCCTCAAAAATGCGACTCATTGCGGAGAAGAAGAAGAAGAAGAATAAACGGAGCAGTTCCAATAGGGTCCTCGCACTGCAGTGCTCGGGCCCTAATAAACGGAGCAATTCCAAGAGGG
>NW_024878200.1:0-3743 GCF_018340385.1 Cyprinus carpio
AGCGGGATGTGCTTTAAGGCCCGGAGAGATACAGGATTCTCCGATTGGCGGCTGCCAAAATAAGCATGAAAACAAAAAGCAAAACAAGCATTTCCTGGGCCCGCCTTATCAAGCATTACATGCAAAATGAAATGAAAATGAAATCGAAAATTTTCAAAATACAGTCGGTTTCCTTCTGAAATACAGTGATATAAAAACACCCGCATCGGTTTTTTTGATTTTGAAAACGTGCAGTGCTCATGTTTATTCAATGAAGTTTATTCTGATGAAAATCTATTTTGTAGCGGTCAGTTTTGATATTGTGGTGGCCTGCCACAAATAAATCAATGTGTGTGAAACCCTGATGTGTTACAAGACTAAACATGCTTCATTGTTTTCAAAAGCCTCTGTTTCCACAGTCCATACTACAACATGAAAACAGCATTCTCAAATTTATTCACTCTGGAGAGCGCTTTAAAAAGGCTGGAAGGCTAAAAGGAGAGGAAAATGCTTTTCAACAGGAATGGCTGGATGTGGACAAGGGTTGAGGAATTGTCAAATCAGGGCAACCACTCATAAACCGCCACAACACAGTAGGCTACCTCCAGGTATTTTTAGCTTCGCTCCGGCCAAATGTTACTTAACCCTTCTACTTTCCCACCCCGCCCAACTCAGCAGCCGAAGCAAAACATGAAGCTGCTTCCTTTTCAACACCCCCCCATCCCGTATTTCCATCCTGTTTCTCCCCCTTTTTTTTTTTTCATGTCCTCCCCCCCCTGCGAAAATTAAAAAAGGTTGCCTCTCCTTATGCAGGCTACACAGGTTCTTCAAGACATCACACACACCCCTTCCCCGGCCCCCCAGCTACAGCAGCTGAAACAAGCGTGAGGCTGCCTCCATTTGTAAACATGCACACTCTTCCGCTCCTCATGCTACTATAACCATTTTTTCTGTTCCCGCGGCCTCCAGCTCCGTAGAAGCTGCGTGAGGCTCCTCCTGCGGCAGGCTGCACACGGTCTTCAGATTCCCTTCCTGTGGCCAAGTCGTGGCCAAAAGTTTTGAAAATTACATAAATATTGGGGGGTTTGGGAAAAATTGCCCCCGCTTTAAGGTTTTATAATAGCAATTTTTCATATACTTCCCGAAAAGTTTTTGGGAAAAGGGGATCAGAAAGGTGCATAAAAATCTTCTTTGCCATGAAAGAGTGCTTAATTTTCCCAAAAAAACCTTTCCCCAAAAATGCATTTCAAATTTCTGTCATTAAGAAGGACCTGGGTGGGATCATTTCAATGTCATCTTGTTAACCCCAGGTGAGAATGTTGGCCAGTGAGCACAAGGCTGGGGTATTATGTTTAGGCCCGATTGGGGGTTTGAATGGCAAAACTTGAGATGTTAAAAGGAGGGTGATGCTTGAAATCCGTTTTTCTTTTTTTAACCATGGGGACCTGCAAAGAAATCGTGCGCCATCATTGTTTTCAAAAAAAGGCTTCACGGCAAGGATATTGTGGCTACTAAGTTGCACCTAAATCAACAATTTGTTCATCAAGAACTTCAAGGAAAGAGGTTCAATTCTTGTAAAGAAGGCTTCAGGGCGTCCAAGAGTCCACTGGGGCACCAGGATCGTCTCCCAAAGAGGATTCAGCTGTGGGATCGGAGTGCCACCAGTGCAGAGCTTGCTCAGGAATGGCAGCAGGCAGGTGAGCGCATTTGCATGCACAGTGAGTAAGGCTAAGATCCTTTGAAGATGGTCTGGTGTCAAGAAGGGCAGCAACTAGTCACTCCCCTTCCAAAAAAAAAACATCAGGGACAGATTGATCTTCTGCAGAAAGTATAGTGAATGGACTGCTGATGGACTGAGGGTCATAAAGTCATATTCTCCCGGGATGAAGCCCCTTTCCCATTGTTTGGGGCATCTGGAAAAAGGCTTTGTCCGGAGAAAGAAAGGGTGAGCGCTACCATCAGTCCTGTGTCATGCCAACAGTAAAGCATCCCTGACACCATCGTCATGTGTGGGTTGTACCATCCAGGGGAGTGGGCTCACTCACTACTCTCGCCCAAAAACACAGCCATGAATAAAGAATGGTACCAAACACCCTCAACAGCAACTTCTTCCAACAACCCAGCAACAGTTTGGTGAAGAACAATGCATTTTCCAGCACGATGGAGCACCGTGCCATAAGGCAAAAGTGATAACTAAGTGGCTCGGGGACCAGAATGTTGAAATTTTGGGTCCATGGCCTGGAAACTCCCCAGATCTTAATCCCATTGAGAACTTGTGGTCAATCCTCAAGAGGCGGGTGGACAAACAAAAACCCACTAATTCTGACAAACTCAAGGAAGTTATTATGAAAGAATGGGTTGCTATCAGTCAGGATTTGGCCCAGAAGTTGATTGAGAGCATGCCCAGTCAGTGCAGAGGTCCTGAAAAAGAAGGGCCAACACTGCAAATACTGACTCTTTGCATAAATGTCATGTAATTGTCGATAAAAGCCTTTGAAGCGTGTAAGTGCTTGTAATTATATTTCAGTACATCACAGAAACAACTGAAACAAAGATCTAAAAGCAGTTTAGCAGCAAACTTTTTGAAAACTAATATTTATGTAATTCTCAAAACTTTTTATTGCGACTGTACCTTACGTGAAGCAAGTCGCGACTGCTACCAGCTTGCCACACAGACCCTCACATCAGACCTTCCTCCTGCTGCTAATTACCCCTTTTTTCTTTCAGTGGCCTCCAGCTCCGTGGCAGACACTAGCATGACATGCCTCCAATGGCGGTGCAGACCCTCCACCCCTTTTCGACAGCCCCTCCCCTACTCATGGCCTGCAGCCCGAAGTCTAACCCCAGTGTGAGGCCACCTCCGTGTGGGCGCGGAGCCCGATGCCCCCGCCATTCACCTTCCCCTTTCCCCTCTCTTCTTCCACTTCCAGGCTGTCCCAAAGCGTGGGCACGCCCTCCGTAAGCGTGAGCGCACGTCTCCACAGGCAGCTCCAGCAATATCTTTCCTCTCCTCTCATGCACCTTCCTTCTCTATGATCTGCATTACCCATCCCTCTGAACACACCCTTGGCTTAGGCCCGATGCCTGCCATTCCCTCTCTTTCTTTTCACCTCTCCCTTCCACTCCAGAGCTGTCCCAAGTGAGAGCATACCTCCGCTAATGCGGGCCCGATGCCTGCCATTTCCCCCTCTCTTTCCCTCCCCTTTCTTCGCCCCTGGGAGCCATCCTCAAGCAAGCTAGCTTAGCCAGCCCAGCCATTTTTTTTTTTTATTCAGTCTGTCTTTATCTTGCCAGGATGAAAATATGTCAGTTAATGAATATTTTTCGTCTTTGTTGGCCTAAGTGCTTACTAGTCCCAGCGTGAGGCATGCCCCGCCAAGTGGCTCCGGTAGCTATCCTTCCTCCACACCCCTGCATGCTTGCCCCTCCTTCTCTCCATCCCTCAGACACTCTGCCTTGGGAGACCACCCCGTAACCAGCCATCAGGACACAGATTTTTGAAATCAAAGGCCAGAGGGGCCCAGCCAAGATCGATCGCGGTCAGACCCGATTCCATATCAGAAGCTCACTGTATGAACACTCATCAGCCGACCCCTTTAATGCCCATTCATCCTGTTCATTCAAACTCTGAACAACCATAGCTTACCCCCTTCAGCATCCACCTAATTCATCTATACTTGGCCATCCCTACTCCAGCTGTCCCAGCACCCGGCTCCCACAGGGCCCACCCAATTCCCACACTGTCGCGGCAGTTCCTCCCATAG
>NW_024878201.1:0-1822 GCF_018340385.1 Cyprinus carpio
GAGGTGTGCTCTGATTGGCCAGCTATCCAATACGTTGTGATTGGCTGAATACCTCAAGCGAGTGACGGAAATATTACGCCCCTCACCATACTGTGATGACGTCTCCCAGCAGACCAGACTAAACATTAAAATCCATTACAAACAACAAGTCATTTGTTGCATCCAGTGGGGACATAAATATTGGTTATAATGGCTTTATTAATCGTTTAAATAATTGTAACACTATTAAATGTTGCATTTGTGATTTGAGAAACAAACAATAAGTTTACTCTACACTCCTTACAACTCTGTTTGAGATGTCAGTGGCAAATTATTTAAATGTAAAACATACTTACAGTCCTGAGAGTCAGAACAAGCGGAGCATTGTAGTCTCTCCCAGGATCAGGAAACAGTCCTCCATAAAATGCGCTGCACACACCTGAATATTTGGGTCGAAGTGTTCTGGAACTGATGTTGTAAATACAAGCTTAACCATTGATTTCTAGTTGTGTTCTCTTTTGGAAGACCAAACAAAGTAGTTTCTTTGTTTCCAGAGGAAACACACACAGTGAACTTTCCGAGAGTGAGCGGAGGCAGGCAGGACTCCCTTTCCGTAGATCTGCTTTCACTGTGGGCCGATCCACAACGCCAAGTTGATGCATTTCCTCCGGTGACCAGGTGGATGCCGGTCTTTTGAAGAACTGAAAGAGAATTTGCAAGTACAAAATCTTCCCACATAGTGAGTAGACTATGTTGGGGCGTGTTAGAGCGATCAGTTTTAGTGGAGCGTGACTCTTAGCTTTATAAAAAGAGAAAAATCTGTTTGGATTTAACTTACTTTAGTTTTGCAACTTTGGAGGTCTTTTTTTATGCACAAGGTTTGTAACTCTAAAGAAAGGAAAAATTGAAAATCGCATCATATGACTATTTTAGAAGATGTTCCAATATTTGCGATTATATGACTTCAGAAAACACAAACAGAAGGTTATGTTTGGAGATTATTATACGATTTAAAATAACACACACTTTTATCTGTCGTAGCATTAACAGCTGAATAATCTGAAAAATCTCTAAAATACAGACATCAATGAAAACAAATTACCAGCAACCCACAACAACAGATGTCGCATGTAACTTTAGCATCTGTGATAAAGCAATACAAAGATACACAGGTATTTATTTTCTGCAGGTTACATGTCCTTTAACCCATTGATAAGCTCTGGTAACGTTTACGGAGCCCCGCACATGACATGCAAGAAAAAATAAATTGTGCGCATGATTTACTACTTCGTTCCCTCAATGTACTAAAACCTGCACACGATTACTATTGCGTTCCCTCGATTTGCTAAATCGTGCGCACGATTTAGAAAATCGAGGGAACGAATTAGTAAATCATGCGCACAATTTATAAATCGAGTGAACGAAATAGTAAATCGAGGAAACGCAATAGTAATCATGTGTAAGTTTTAGTACATTGAGGGAATGAATTAATAAATCGTGCGCACATTTTAGCCTACTATTTTTTTCCTGCATGACATGTGCGGGGCTCCGTAAACGTTATACTTTTTTTTTTGAAAGTTAAGATTTTCTTACCTGATTTTTACCTGAAACATACAGGTACATCTCAAAAAATTAGAATATCATGGAAAAGTTCTTTATTTTTTGTAATTTAATTAAAAAAAAGCAAACTTTCTTATATTCTAGATTCATTGCACACAAACTGAAATATTTCAAGAGTTTTGTTTAAATTCTGATGGTTACGACTTACAGCTTAGGAAAATTAAAAACTCAGTATCTCAAAAAATTAGAATATTTTCTCAAAGATCAATCACAATAAGATCTC
>NW_024878202.1:0-1861 GCF_018340385.1 Cyprinus carpio
AGTGATTCTTTCTTTTCCAAGAAACAGTGTGAAACAGATTGGTTATATGATTTTCATTTTTAAATATTTTAAAATCTAATCGAAATAGATTTTACACACTTTAAGCAATATTGTATCGCATATCGCATTTTTTTTTTCAATATCGCGCAGCCCTAGTTAATTCATATAAAAATGGTGGTCTTGATTATTTAGATTTTTCTATCTTAAAATACACTTTTCAAAATGAACAGGTTTAAGTATTTTTTGAAAAACCTTCTTCTGTGTGGAATACAGAGTCTAGTACTGTTTTTGACCAACTTAGTGGTCTCTCGTTTTTGTTAATGTGTGATTACAAAAATTGAAAAACTGTCTGTTAAATTGTTAATTTACAAGCACAGTTTTTCTCCACACCAGTATTATATCTGGAATAATTGTATTATTCTGTATAATCACAAGAGTATATTTATGAAAACCTGGTTTGATAAAGGGATTCCTTTGGTAGGACAGTTGTTGAATTCTCAGGTGTATTTAATGACTTATGATGAATTTCTTTCATATTTTATTTCCCTGTAACCCCAAAAGAATATTCCTCTGTAACTGGAGCTATCTCTTCTAGTATTGTGTCTTTATGTAGAGGTTTTCGACGCATAAACTGCTTCTTTACTTCACTTTCTTTGCCAGAATTTGTTTTCATCTAAATAACAACTCAAAATAATATCTAAAGCTATACGTTTTTATTTACAAAGAAATGTGTTAGTAACCACAAAGTGCTATAAAGTTTATGGGAAAATATTAATGGAGGAAGATGGGTATTACCTAATATCTCATACAAATAAAGTTAATGTAATTTAAGATACTCGCAGAAATGTTGTTAGCATATTTTAACCAGATTTATTGAAGATAAAATTGTTCATTCTGTTCATTACACCTAGAAACAGTACCTCACATTTTCTGGGCATTGTCAATATACATAAAGAGGTTATGGTGGGAGGTTTATAGGATTTATAAATGACAAGGTAAGCGTTCTTTTTCTACTATATAGAACATGTGATATTTGGCTTTTTGAGCTACGACAAGAATTTTGGAAAAATGACGAAATATTATCAATCTCTTGATTATTACACATGGAGTAATCCTGGGAATAAAGCTTATATTACAGTTTACCGTAACTCTTTTATTGACAAAGTTCGATGGTAAAGGTATCTATTTTATACGACCTTTTAGGACCAATCTAAAAATTGTTAGTTCTTAGTAATATAACGAATGTAATCTGGCCTAAAAGCCCTTCCCAAGGGTCTACTGAAGTCATATGGTTGTCATACTATCGGTCCGATCTAAACCTGTACTTTGTACTTAAAATGGGGTTGACAGTAAGAATACTTCAGCCCAAAATGAAATTTGTCATTAAATCACGTACCCTAATTCGTTCCAACACCGTAAAAGCTTTGTTCATCTTCGAAACACAATTTAAGATATTTTGGATGAAAACAGGGAGGCTTGAGACTGTCCCATAGACTGCCAAAGAAATAATATTGTCATGGTCCATAAAAGATATGAAAAGCATCGTCAGAATAGTCCATCTGCCATCAGTGATTCAACCATAACGTTATGAAGTGAGGAGAATACTTTCTGTAAGCGAATAAAACTTTTTTATGACTTTATTCAACAATTTTTTCTCCTCTGTGTCTCTGGCACCATTTTGGAGAAGCAAGTTTACGCTCTTTTGTGTCAGCCATGCTGCACCGATGCACTGTTTTCATTCAAATCAAAGCTTAAATACACACAGAAATGAATCCTTGTGTCATGGGACAGAGGAGACAAATTGTTGAATAAAGTCATAAAAAAGTCTTTTAAGCTTACAGAAAACCAAATGCTATCACTC
>NW_024878203.1:0-1916 GCF_018340385.1 Cyprinus carpio
AAATTAAAAAAATAAAAATTAGATTTTACAGTTTTAAATTAGACATACCTCTAAAGACATCAAAGACCTCTGGTATCTAAAGATATTCAACAACAATCATTATTCCAGAAAGGTGAAAAGACAAAAAATAAATCATTTGTTGGGTGATTTACACCTCAAGCAGGAACAGCTAAAGCTCACAGTAGTATTCAAACTGTACGGGCGCTCTACTGTACCCTCAGGTTCATAAGATAAAAATCCCACCAAAAAGTTTAATAACACTTACCCTGACATGAGTTGTTCATGACTCACAGGACTGTCTTTTATTGAAGGTATTAAATCCACTCCAGCATGAACACATGTGACTCCCAATGATGTTAATACAACCTGAGTATTGACTTACTACACTGACACTGCGTCTTTACATTCGTTGATGTCTGGAATAAAATGCTGGGAAAGGTATTGCACAAATCAAATGTTATAATTAAAGGTTTTCAAACTATGTGTCAAATGTGATCAAATAAATGTATACTGGTCATGTTACTACAATTACAATCAACACATTTGTCTAATGTGATTTCTTACCTCTCTGGCAGAGTGGGACCTCTGAAGGAAGAGCTTGAATACATCCACAAGTGCACTCCCACAATGCCATCACACACACACCTGATAGGCCCTGCAGGTGTCATTGGGCTAAACATGATTCTGCTCACACTTGCACTCATATTCTGTTCCATTTAACCCACACACTTTCATAAAACAATGGGATTGTTCATTTATTTGTGTTCAAACTGACAGGTTCTCCCTAATGCTGAACTGATCTTGGTGTGTGACTTGATGCCGGCTTTATTCAATCACCAGTAGTCGTAATAGATATCTGTGATATTAATGCTGTTTCTCAGAGTCAATGGCAGGCTGACATTTCTGACGATATACAGTAAGTAGTCCACCGAGGAACAAGTCAAGAATCTCACATCAATGTCAATCATGTATTTAGAAGGTAGTACCAAGAACAAACAGAAGCGGGTTGAGCAGAGAACAATCAGTATGTTTCATTTAATGACAAAATGTAGGAATATTGTAGAATTGTCTTCTTCAAAGACTGAGCTTTATATTAAAAGAACATTACTTTGTTGTACATATTTAAATGACAAACTCCATATATTGTAATAGACCATGTAACAAAAAAACTGCATATAATCAGTCGGTCAATCCTAGCAGAAATAAATGCAGTAAAATCAACAGGAAAACATATTAAAATAATTAAATGGAGAGAATTGATGTTGTCATTGAATGATGTCAGTGTTCACCTTGGCAGAACTGTCCGTCGATTGGAAGGGCATTGATACATGTACATGAACCATCAGTGATGACATCACAGGGCATCGTATGAGTGACACGTGTCATTCGGCCAAACAAACAGACCCTCACATTTACACTGATACTGAGTTTCATTCAAAGAACACACTGAAAAACATTGGAAGGGTAAAAAAATCCAAAACTTATCATTTATGGCAGCACTAATGATGTATAAAGTTTAATTTTAGCTATACAACATTACGAAGCAGAGCCAGAGATCATACCAGTAGTTATGTTGATTTCTGTAATGTTAGTGCTGTCACTGATTGTGTAGGGCAAACTGAAAAACATCAGAAGGTTCCTCAGCTGAGCAGTGATGCTACTGTCCATGCTATTGATCTGAATTTCAATCAGATACTCAGTCAAAGGTAGAGTCACTGTAGAAAAAAATAACATAATCCAGGTTCACAGAGGGAAATTATGAATGGATTGTGATATTTCAGCCTGTAAGACTTAATAGAACAGTTATTTTAACCACTCCAGCATCAATTTAACCAGCTTCGGTCATAGATGAAAGAGTCATTATCTGAAGCATACACCAATTCATATAACAGATGATTATAGTTTTTTAATAGTTC
>NW_024878204.1:0-2444 GCF_018340385.1 Cyprinus carpio
CAGTGTCATCAGAGAGGTATTCTTCCTCAAATAGGTCAAGGTATGTACTAAAAAATTTAATATATCAGTATTTTATAATGGACAATGTTTAAGTACATATATGATGTTAACAGAAATAGCTGCATTACTACAGGACAAATAACATCCTAGATGTAATAATAACATTGTCTACTGCTGAGTGACTATTCTAACACAAAATTGTTCTGTAAACAAGGCCTATTGACATTAAACCCTGACCATGACAATCCTGTATAAAAAGAACATGTACCTGTAGGTTGTGCTGGGTGCATTGGTTTGGGTGGGACTATGGGATGGCCCAGAGTTGTTGCTAGCAGAGAAGCATGGTGTGTGTCCAGTGCCACTGATAGTGGGACCAATCGAAAAGCTGTGGGTGTAGCCACTAGAGATGGCAGATGTTCCACTAGACAAGGTAGGAGTCTCATCAATAGTAATGGCAGCAGCAACAGAAGACATGGTGAGGTTGTCAGCTGAGATGGGTGGTGCATTGGTGCAAATATCTTTGGTCTCAATAAACCAAATAACTTAATTTCCACCAGAGATGGAAGGGTATTACTGGAGGAGCACTGGACCTCAACAGTGGAGATGGCTGAAACAACATCTTTGGAAATGTCAGGCACACTACCGAGCTGTATAAACAAGGAAAAAATAGCTGGTTTACCTTTCTGCCAGATTCTTCACTTATATGAGTGTAAGAACACATTTATATCTTCAACATTACATTATGTAGTAGATTTTGTTCAAAAAAAAAAAAATTATATGATTTAAATAAAAAGTATTTACCTATTTGCCATCCCATGTTCTCTTGAAATCATTCTTGTTTGTGTTAAGTACTGTCTTCTATCAGAACATGACCGTCACTGAAGCAAATAAATACATTTATAATTTCAGTAAACATTAATATACTATAAGCACAACAAAAACAAGCATTTGTTTTAATTGTCACAAATATTACCAGTACCAAAGTAAAATACAAAGGCATGTCACCTGTGGGCCATAAAGCACAGCATCGTGCAAAGTCAAATATAGTACCTTCTATCTCCCCAAAAATATATTTAATCTTAATAAGTTTGCTTTTGGGAGTCTATAGGGAAAACTATTTTTATAGGAAGTATTGTTTACATTTCTTTTGACATTAATTGTAATCCATTGTGATTTATGTACAACATCCGGTGCAATCTACAAAGGATGTGAAGTCCTACATCACCAAGTCCATGTGCGATTGAGAAAAGAAGAAACCAGAAGACTTAATCCAGAAGAACTGTGGCAACATCTCCAATATGCTTGAAGAAAGATCTAACAAAAATGCTAAAATTTTGGATGCTTAAAATAATGAATAGATGAAATTTACCAATTAACTACTGTTAACTAAATCATATGAAAGTTTGTGTTTCAAATAGCTTTTGTCCTTTGGTACACTTTTTGCAAGTAGTTTTGCAGGTGAGTTTCTTCTTAAGCATCTTTCTTGCTAAGGTGTTGTCACAGTTCTTCTGATTTAGTCTGTCTCAGTTCATTCATGTAATCACAGATGCACTTGATGATGGTGGAGTTCAGACTTCTGTGTGGTGCAGACCAACCGTTGTCCTTGTGCAAAACAAAAATCTAATTTGATTATTACAATTTTAATGTAAAAAAAAAATGTTTTGAAATATGAATTGATATTTCCTATATGCACACCACAGCAAAATATATTATAAACTTGCTTATAGCAATTTTTGGAGTGCTGGAAATACTAGGGTGCCTTTAAAGGCCTTACGTAATACTGTAATTTAAAATTTTAAAAAATCTTCTGCACTACTTACAGATTCTTTCTTCACTTAAAAATGACCTTTGTCAGGCCTGACATAAATGGACTTCTGAAGAAAAAGTTTTTTTTTCAGAAGGTCTCCACCTAAAGTCTGTTTTAGAAAGTCAGGGATGGCTCCACTAATTTGTTGTAGCACGACATCAAGATTTGTAATCTGACGAAATAAAAAAGCACACTGTATATGAAACTTATTTTTGAAGACTAGAAGACTACACAGCAGTACATGGAAAGGTATGGTTTCAATACACCATTTGTCACCACACATACAATTCTTTTTGATACTGTCAGTATATCAGTTGGTCAGTTAATTCCCAGTTCTACCTAGATAAATGAATATAAATTTAAAAAGAATACTGATATTTACAAACTACAATGTATAAACTAATATTTTTAATTTTGTTACATATCACAACAAGGGATATTTATCAAAGCACAAACACTCCAAATTAACCTATAATACTACTATACGCAAAATATAAAATAAGTATTAAATGTGATTAAACGAAGCATCGCTAATTCGCATCCCTCCACAACTGGCTGGAAGGTTGCTGTTATAGTCTGCATAACTTGTCAGCCGCCCCAGTCACACCTAAATTCTAAGGCAGACTTTATATGTCCC
>NW_024878205.1:0-1858 GCF_018340385.1 Cyprinus carpio
AATTTAACCTCAACTTTCAAGGTCAGAAAGATACTAATAAAATCGTTAAAATAGTCATAATAACTATAATTAGTTCATTCTTAAAGTTAGTTCACTTCTGAATGAAATTTTCCTGATAATTTACTCACCCCATGCCATCAAAGATATTCACATCTTTCTTTCTTCAGTCGAGAAAAGAAGTTAAGGTTTTGATGAAAACCCATTCTAAGTTTTTTTCTCCTTATATTGGATTTCAATTGGCTAAGCGGTTGAAGGTCAAAATTAGTTTCAGTGCAGCTTCAAAAGGGCTGTAAGCGATACCAGATGAGGGAATAAGGGTCTTGTCTAGAGAAGCGATTGATCATTTTCTTTAAAAAAAAAAAAAAAAAAAAAAAAAAACCCAACTGTGTATACTTTATAAAGCACAAATGATGCGCCTTCCAAGTGCTTCCGTCTTCCATTATTTTTCAAAAAGCTTTGCTGTATGTCCTACAAAAAGAAACAGTAACTGGCGCGCATTAGTTCCGTAAGTTGAATAGGGAAGGCATGGGACCTACAAGCGTAAGCTTTTGAAGAATACAGAAGAAGCGGAAAGCACTTTCAAGGAGATCATTTGTGTTTACTACACTTCATATACATTTGTATTTTTTAGAAAATGACCGTCGTTTTACTAGATAAGACCCTTATTCCTTGTCTGGTATCATTTAAAGCCCTTTGAAGTTGCACTGTAACTGTATAATTTTGACCTTCAGCCGTTTGGAGGCCATTGAAGTCCACTATAAGGAGAAAAAAAATCCTGGAATGTTTTTCATCAAAAACCTTCATTTCTTTTCGACTGAAGAAAGAAAGACATGAACATCTTGGATGACACGGGGGAGGAAGTAAATTATCAGGACATTTTTTTATTTGAAAGTGGATTAATCCTTTAATATTATGAAGCAACGAGAATACTTTTTGTGCACAAAAAATAACGATTTTATTTAACAAAATCCTCTCTTCTGTGCAATGTCTTCTCTTGTAGTGTTTACGTCCAGCGCTTCCAGGTTTTACATCAATAATGAGTTGACATTCTGATGTAGAAACATGGAAGCTCTGGTAAAAACCAGTGTATGAGAATGACACAGAAGAGGAGTATTTTGTTGAATAAAGTAGGTATTTTAGTTTTTGTGCACAAAAAAGTATTTCTTGTCTTTACATCAATCATTAAGATTTAAACCACTGCAGGCACGTTCAACTGTTTTAACAATGTCCTTTAGTACTTTCTGGACCTTGAAAGTGCTGGTTAATGCGTTTTATGGACAGTCAGATACCTCTCAGAGGTTCATTCAAAAATATCTTAATTGGTTATGAAGATGAACAAAGGTCTACAGGGTGGAACAAAATGAGGGTGGTTAATTAATGACAATTTAATTTGTGTAAAGGTAAAGAAACCTTTAAGACTGTTTAAGTACCGTTAAAAGTATGCTTAATAGAAATTGCCTTCCTTTAATGTTGATAACTGATACGGTAATGTTTTTATCTGCAACCCACCACACCCTCAGACCCTGATATCGGACAGCGATGTGTTGCATTGATGGAGGGCTCCAGTACTTCTTGGTGATGACCAAACTGAGTTCTTCAAAGCATGCTTTGTAAGTATTATTAATGCATTTTTACTGTCATAGGTTTATTATAATATTTTCAGCTGGAAATATGGAAACCTTGCTGTGCATTTATGTTAGTAAGAACAATTAAAAAAACACCAAAAACAAAGTTATATTTTACATAAACGTTGAATGAAATGGGTGAGGAGGAAGTTTTAATTTTAAATCATTCAGGAGAAATTTAAATTCATGTCATGACACCTTTGAAACACTTAAATACAATCAAGGTTAATCTC
>NW_024878206.1:0-2086 GCF_018340385.1 Cyprinus carpio
CTCATTTGTTGCAGGAGAAATATTCATGCCACCCTGATCATTTCCATTATCTGAGATGGTGCTGCTGATGTCAGCCTTCAGGTGCACATCTCTCTTTTGTGTGGACATGATGTCTGATGTACTCTATAGTACTGTCAGATATTGTTGTCAAACTGTATCTGATATTATCAGATGTACAGTTGTCAAACTTTTTCTGATACACACTGTAAGACAACAGACAGTGTGTATAAACTGTTTTTCTAAACACTGAATATAGCTGAGATATAACACTGAACACTAGCTGTATAGTCTGGCGTCTGTACACAGTATTCGTGGACTTTCGCTTAGACTCGCGGCTTTGTTCTTTGCTCTATGACTCCTCGCCTCGGCTCGGATTATCACTGAACCTGGAAACTGAAGATGGTGCGAGTGCTCAGCTCCTTTTAAGCAGTCTGTTTTATGACGTAGAGTGCTCAGCTCCTTTTAAGCAGTCTGTTCTATGACGTAATCAAAACGGCTAGTCTCTGTTCAGTTGCCATAGAAACTGAATGTTTACTACAAATGGCCCGGAGACAACGATTCTTGTGAATGATCTGTCAGTGGTTGATTTCAAACCTGAAGTACGCTTTACTTGGTTTACACATATTTCTAAGAAGAAAATAGATGTTCAGCTAAAAAGCACGTTAAGCCGTTAAGTCTTTGGAACACAATTTAAAAGATATTTTGGATGAAAACGGTAGGCTTGAGACTGTCCCATAGACTGCCAAGTAAATGTGTAACACTGTCAAAGGTCGGAAAGTATGAAAAGCATCGTCAAGAATAGTCCATCATCAGTGATTCAACTGCAAGCGTTATGAGTAGCGAGAATACTTTTTGTACACAATGAAAACAAAATAACAACTTAATTCAACAATTGTGGGCCTGAGACGAAGAACCATATAAGTCCAATTTTTGAATAATACATTTTTTTTTAATTTGGACTCTGAATATTATATTACTTTTTTTTTTTTACTTGAAGATGAACAGACAACAAAAAGAAGCTTCCCAATTCTAATGAGATAGGATTTTTTTTTTTAGTATCAAATCACTTAAAAATAAAAGTTAGAGTAGTACATTTCTGGAATGTGGGAAGAACAGTATATGTCCAGTTAGTAATGGAATAACAGTATGAAGTCAATTAATCATATCAGATTTAAAACCACTGGAGATTTGATTCCTATCTTAGGACAATACGAAAATATTAAGCATTTCTTTCTTTCACTTTCTTTTTATTTTTTGCCAACGTAAATCAATACAGAACAAAAACGCGGACAATAATGGTACGAACAATGAACAATACATAGGCTCACTTATAGTATTGGTATAAAATAAATGTCAGTACAAAATCGAAAAACCGTACATACTTTAAATAAACAATACATACAAACAGTAATAATGGTAAACGTAATACATATTTACAATACAGACATACATCATCTTCTATTCCATGCTGGTTCCATATGCTAGTTTACTCATATACCGTCTTCCTTCTTTTTGGTTCTAAATAAAATAAAATAAATACCTATATATTCCTATTATACAACATAAGATAAGGCATACAAGATAAGCTACAACTACTTTTTTATGATTAATTTCACACAATATACACAATATATCCCACCTTACTCCCCTGCACATGACCTACATACATACCAGGCTACTCTTCACATTCTATCGTCCTATAAATGCTTGGGAAGGCCTCCTTTGTAGCCATGTAGGCTAGCATTTTCATAAGTCACGGTGCTTCTCGCTATGATGATAGGCGAGAGGGTCCTCGTAAGCACAGGCATACGTGTGGTGGAGAACACCAAGGAGCTGGAGGTGGTTGATTCTTCCTCTGTTTGGTGATCAGCCAATGCTTCCATCCCTCATGCAGAGGCTGTATGGCTCCCTTTGTGTGGACCACCATGGATCAGTAGCTGAAATCCTTGATTTAGCAAGGAAATTCTGTCAAAGATTCTTCCTTCACTTTTATATCCCCCAATGCGGTACAATCTCAGAAAGCCAGTTTTAGTTTTAGTCTAGTTCTTTAGTTCTTTAGTTTTTACCTGTCACTTTCAACCCCATC
>NW_024878207.1:0-2269 GCF_018340385.1 Cyprinus carpio
TCAGAAATCATCCTTATACGCCGATTTGCTGCTCAAGAAACATTTCTTACTATTATCAAATATAGAAAGTTGTGCTGCTTGATATTTCTGTAGAAACTGTTACACTTTTTTTAGGATTCTTTGATGAACAGAAAGTTCAAATGATCAGCATTTATTTAAAATATAATGTTATTTAGTACACAGTAATATGTCCTTAGTGTCACTTTTGATCAATTTAATTAAAAATATTCACTTAAACAAACGAAAGTGTATATTTGAACAGAAGTGTATTTGTTTTTAAAAGTTTAACAAGCACAAATAAAACAGGATTTGTTCTATTATGAGGAATATCTCAGTACTAACCTGGGATTTTAGCATCGCTCCATTGAACCGTCACCTCTCCAGTGTTCGGGTTGGACTGCAGGTTCAGATCCGTGGGTGGAGAAAGAGCTGTAGACAGATAGTCATAAGACAGCTGTACAACTCCACCAACAGTGTGAGAAACATCTCTCTCACACTCCCACATCTTCAATAAGCTCAGTAAAATAAGAAAATGCTGTTTCTTCACGCTACGGTGACCCTTGGCGTGATGATGATGGGGTTGCCATGCTCATGACGCTGATGATGACCCGGCTGGATGCTGTAGGTGTACTCAACTCCAGGAGTTAGACCTGAGATGAGGACACTACCAGACTCTGAATCACGTCCCACTTGGGCTTCTCCACCTTGGCTGGGCCTCACGGTCAACTGCAGAGCAGAATTACAGAGTAATCATGGCTGAATGTGTGTGACAGCGTGAGAGAAAAGAATGTCAAAAGTCAGTTTCTAAAGAAGTACTTTCACATGTGTCTTACTTTCAATATGGCCATTAAACCAAGAGTGATTGCCTATAGGCCAATTACAGGTTTGTAAGCATTCAGGATGCAGAAGCATCATGGTTGCGAAAAACCGGGAGAGATAGCCTTTACAGATAGAAAATTACCGCCGGATGCGGTACAAAGTAGTTAGGTTTAAAAGATTACAGATTATATTGATTAGATGTCATTTTTCATAATGTTCTCCATATTACAAGAGCTTGTCACTAGCGGTAAGCACTGTTATTCAACTAAATTGAAGTTAGATAGTGGGATAGTCTTGTAGATCGAAACAGGGATGGCCGTTTTTATGGAACCTAACTTAATTGGCTTGAAAATTACGGTTTTTCAAGTGGCAGTCTATGGAGCCACATGGAATAAAAGACAAAAAAACAAAAAAAAAACAAACAATGATGATTTTTTTCAAAATGTTGACTCCATTCTCGCCAGTTCTGAGATTATATATCACAATTCTAGAAAGGAAACAAAACTCACTTCTATTTTTGAATTAAGTTGAGTTATAAAAGTCAAGTAGGATATATATAAGCACATTTAAAGAGAAAAAAAAATTGGGGTAATGAAATAAGGCATTAATAAATGTTGCGATATAAATGTAAATAGTAAAGGTTTAAATAATATTTTAATACTTTATAACTGTAGGGCTAATACAATACATCCCCTATGAACAGCATATATGAATATTATGTAGACCTATTGTTTTAAATCAAATGTATGCTTTAAGTAAGTAATCAAAGCAGTTTTCATCCATAGTATGTCCATTTAAAGTAATAGTTCACCCAAAAATGAAAATTTGATGTTTATCTGCTTACCCCCAGGGCTTCCAAGATGTAGGTATAGAATAGACCATTAACACTCTATCTACAATGTCAATCAGGAGTGTCAATGGTCCACTCGAGAGATAGGTGGCGGTAATGCACTTATAAGTCTGCGATCCGCCATAAAGCCACAAGAAGAAGATGATGCAAGTTGCTGTGAAGCGCGTTCACAAGAGTTCTAACAGTTCGGACACTGCGTGAATCAGAGGTAAAAAAAAAAAATATATATATATAAATACTGTTCAGTTTCTTGCACAGACCGATCGTTTTGTGTCTTTACACATCAATGTATCGTCACGAGCTGCAGGGTTTAATATGGATTTTTCTGTGCATGTTTTTTTCTCTCTCATAGATTCTGTTACCATTGCCAAGCATTGTACTGCTGAGAGACTGCAACGCCTGAAGTTAAAAAAAACTCATAATTTGTGTTCTACTGAAGAAACAAAGTCGCCTACATCTTGGATGCCATGGGGGTAAGCAGATAAACATCAAATTTTCATTTTTGGGTGAACTATCCCTTTAAATGTCTGCGTTTAGCTTCAAATGGCGTCTTTGATGAAAGTATTCTATCGAAATTATTTGCATTCCGATCTTGACATC
>NW_024878208.1:0-4514 GCF_018340385.1 Cyprinus carpio
AAATGTAATTCTAGTTAGTGGTGCTTGCCGGAGGCAAAGCATCACTATTACTATCTCACATACTTATTAATCACTATTACTATTCTTCTGTACAAACTTCGGCTTTAACTTGTCCCGCATTTTTTTGTCACAGACCCACAAAAGAGGCGTCAAATCGTGCGGCCTATTCGGAATGGTGCTATGACTTTTGCGCTGATCGACGTACGGATAGCCCGCAGCTGTTTTGGCGAAATATCGCCCGAAAACGGCTGACAATGCATTATGGCTAACTTTATCTTGATCGTAGCTCGGAGAGAGAATTTGGCAGAAACATGTGAATCACCACATTTGAGAGGCTATCGAAGCTGTGCGAGAACACACCCCGCAGTGGGTATAGGTTGTTACCCTGGGGCTAAGCAAGAGCTCCCCAAAGTTGCCCCATAGACATACCTATGGTGAGTGGGATCGCCCATGAAACAGCGCGCTTTTTCCTACTATGGCTCTTACCTAGGAGTTTTGCATTGAACATAACTCTGGATCACAAATGTCATAGAGACATGGGGGTGGGCTCATTTTACTCAGCCAACCAATCAGTCTATATCAGGATCATTGTGAAGCAGTCAAGCTAACGCCCTAGCAAACCATTTAGGGCCCCTAGTAACGTTTTCTCCATAGACTTCCATTGAAAAAGATCAAATTTATATCTTTGCATAGAAGAGTCATAGAACATGAGGGGTGGGGCTTAGTTTGACTTGGGGCAGCAAACCACTCAATCAAGAATCACCTTTCAACACTCTTACTAAGCACCCTAGCAACCATTTAGAGCACCCCTAGCAACCCAAAGCATAGAGGATATCTTCAAATGCTAGCAGTGAATAGCTACAGCGCCAATAGTGATTAGCTAAGACATAAATCAGGCTACAAAACTCTATAAAACACCCAAGAACTGAGGGCCGAAGTTTTGCCATTGGGAGCTGTTAGCCACTCCCTAGCACACCAACCAAAGTACCCTAAGCAAACGTCTTGCAGACCCTGCCTTATCTCGATATCAGAACATCGTTAACAGAGACATGGCGGTTTGCTCTTTTGGACTTCATGATAGCAACTGGAATTCCAACATGATAGTCATGCTAGCAGTTGAATAGCGAATGCTAATAGTGATTAGCTAAGCTGATAAATCAGGCTATGAACTCTAATAAAAGAGACCCTATAAGCAAGCTGAGGGCCCGAGTTTGCCACTGCAAGCACCACTCACATTTTTCTTCCAGGAAATGTACATTCTAGTTAATATGGTGGCTTGCGAGAGGTAAAAAGCTCTTACTATTACGCCTGCACCATACGGGGCACATTCTTCTTCTTATAATTATTATGATTCTTACTTCTTCGGTCTGGAAACTTTGAAGTGACTAGATCCATAGTTTTTGGTGCACATCGACACCGCTTAAAGGCTGGGCCGTCCAAATCGTCTGCGCCCTATTGGAGATGGTGTGCGTGGACATTTATATTAAGCGATGGACGTCTGATGTTCGCACGCAGTGATATCGCCGAAAAATCGCATAGACAATGCGTGCGGCATTAACTTTGTGGATCCATAGCTCGAGACAAAATTTACGCGGGACGTGTCGCAGAATCACCACATTTGGAGAGGCGATCAAGAATGCGAGAACATACCCAACGCAGTGGGGGTATAAGTTGTATACCCTAGTGCCAAAAGGCCTTTATTAAAGGGTTCTTATAGACATACTATGGTGAGGAATCCTGTGGGGAAACAGTGCGTTTTTCCCCTACTATGGTAATTTACCTAGGAGTTTTTGCATTGAACATAACTCCTGGATCACAATGTCATAGGAGACATGGGACTCCGTTGCTCAGTAACCAATCAGTCTGTTGGGATCATTGGCCAGAGCAGTTAAGCCACACACCTAGCAACCATTTGGGCCCCGTAGGTATAAAGCTCCATGGGCCCCATTTAGAAGAAAAAGGAGATCAGAATTAAGCGTGTTTCTTTTGGATGGATATCATAGAAACATGAGTGTGGGCTCGTTTGAAACAGGGCCGACAAACGACCAATCACGAATCACCTTCAAGACTTCATAGGATGCACGCCCTAGCAACCATTTAGGAGCAGGCCCTAGCAACCCACAAGCATAGAGGGATATCTTTCAAATCTGAATATCATAAAGGCATGGGGGTTGGTTTATATTGTTAAGCCTTTGAGTATCATATTTATTTTATGCCAAGGCACTAGCAACCAAACAGAGTACCTAGCAACCGTTTTGCAAGACCTACTCTGCGTCAGAACATCGGTAAAGAGACATGGGGTTGGTTTATAATGGCAAGCAGCCTTGGGTATCATCATTGACAGTTGCCAACCCACACCTGGCAGCCAAACAGGTACCCTAGCAACGTTTTGCAGAATTTCTGTCTCTGCATCAGATCATTGACAGAGGGTGCCAAGCCACATCCCAGCAACTAGCAACCAAACAGGGAGTACCCTAGCAAACCATCTTTACAACTTCAAGATCTATATCTCTGGCATCAGAATATCGCATGTAAGACATGGCAGTTGGGTTTTTTTGACTCATGCTAGCAAACTGGAATTCCAACTTGCTAGTCATGCTAGCAGTGAATAGCTACATGCTAATAGTGATTAGCTAAGTGCTCACTAATTGGCTAACAACATGCTATGAACTCTATATAAACTTCATAGTGACCATCTGTGACAACTACCAACCACCTAGTAACAGCATAGCAACTTACCCCGGTTACCATAGCAACCGCCCTAGCAACCACCCAGAGCACCCTAGCAACCGCCTAGCAACACATTAGCAACCACCTAAGGTACCTTAGCAACTGCCTGGCAACCGCCTAGCAACCACCCAGGTTACCATAGCAACATCCTGGCAGCAACCGCAGAACACCCTAACGGCAGCGCATGGCAACACCTTAAGCAACCACCCCCAAATGCCTCGTAGCAGCTGCCTGTAGCAACCACCCGGGTTACCATAGCAACCACCCAGCAAACCAATCAGAACACCCAGCAAACAGCCAGCGTACCGCACCTTAAAGCAACCACCCCAGGCCGGCGACCCAGCAAACACATAGCAACACCCCTAGCAGTCCACCCCAGTTGCCTAGCAACCATCCTGGGTACCCTAGCAACGTTCCTAGCAACCATCCGGGGGACTCCAGCAACCGCACAAACCACCCGAAGCAACCACCTGAGTACAAACCGACGCCCGTATAGCTCCGACAGATTTGCGACATGGAATCACCACATGAGAGCTATCAGGCTGTGCAGAACATACCGCGTGGGGTATATTGTACCTGGGCGCAAGAGCCCAAGTTTCATAGCTATATGGTGGATGCCATGAAAAGCGCGTTTTCTCATGGTAGTTACTAGATTTGATTGAACATAACCTGGTCAAATGTCGACGAGAAAGGATGGTAGGGCATTTCAATCATGCGCCAACTTTGGACTGTGAGTCAAGCCACGCTAGCACACCGATTTGGCCTAGACACCCATAATCATGAAAATCAACACATTTGGAAGGATCAGTGTCAGAACAACCCGATGGGGTATCGTTTGACCTGGGGCAGCAACGACCCACAGAAGTTCACCATCAGACTCATGTAGCAGTCACCAGCAAACATTAGTTACCTACTACAACCTTAACATAGGGGTTTTGCATTACAAATCTGAACATGTCATAAGCATGGGGGTGGTTGCTCATTTTCATACTCCGGGCAAACCACCAATCAGCAAATCACTCCTAGACTCTACAGCCACGCCCCAGCAGCCATTTAGTTCACCCGAGCAAACCCAGCTTTTTTACAGACTTCCATTTCTAAAGATCAAATGAAAGGTTTTGGTTTGCAGTGTCATTCATACATGAGGGCTAGCTCGCTTTGAGGACATTTATCATACGCACCAATCACGAATCAAATCACCTTGAAGACTCTTACAACCACGCCCTAACAACCATTTGGAGCACCCTAGCAAACCGTTTCATAAGGGGTTATCTTCAAATCCTGAATATCATAAAAAGGCATGGGGTTGGTTTATATCCATTCACATACTGGCAAGCAGCCTTTTGAGTATCATCATTGTCAGCTGCCAAACCACTCCCTAGCAACTAAACAGAGTACCCTAGCAACCGTTTTGCCGAAACCTATATCTCTGCATCAGAACAACGTACCAGCAATGGGGTTTGTTATATTGTCAAGCAGCATTTGAGAGTATATCATTGTCAGCTGCCATTGCAGCTATCATCATGACGAGACACCCCTAGCAACCAAACAGGTTCAACAACCTATATCTCTGCGTCAGAACATGTACAGACATGGGGGTTGATTTTATTGCAAGCAGCCTTTGAGTTCATCACTGGCAGCTGCCAATCCATCCCTAGCAACCAAACAGAGTCCCTGCAACCGTTTTGCAAGACCTATATCTCTGCATCAGAACATGTACAGACATGGGGTGGGTTGGTTTTATAATGCAAGCAGCCTTTGAGTATCATCTTGACAGAGCCAAG
>NW_024878209.1:0-1941 GCF_018340385.1 Cyprinus carpio
TACCACATCCAGACAGAAGATGGACAGACTCTACGGCGCAACCGTTGGCACCTCCGTGACAGCAGAGATGCTCAAGACAGCAAAGACACACAACATGCAGACACACACACCAATAACACACACCCACCACAGCCCAATTACACAACAAGGTTTGGCCGCATCTCCAGGCCAAGACAAATCCTTGACCTATAATGTAAAGGGTGTAGGCGGATCGCTGCCCTAAAAAAATAACAAAAAAAAAAAAGAAAAAAAAAAATTCTGAATATAGTAAAGTTGCACTTCAGCTGTTGTTGTTGTCTCTTGTAAAAAAAAAAGGAAACAAGAGAAAGGTGTTTTCATGTTTAATTAATACCTGTTACTTGCCTACTACCTCTGAAACACTGTGCAATCAGTTTAACTGCCTGTTCTGTTTTTCTTACACAACTAGTTCACCTTTAAGTTACTTGAATCACATGGGAAATGAAAACATTATTTCTGACTTAAAACTAATGACTTATTGGTGCACATGTCTATGTCATTTACCTGCTACCTGGTACCTTTTTGCATCACAGCATGACGCCTTAACGACTACAGACTGTTTTGTCAGACCGTTTATATATCCATTCAGCAACAATTGTTATGTTCGCAGAATTAATGTTATGTGTGCTTGGTTAATTCCATTTATTTATTTAGTTTTTCTTGAGAGGGAGATTAACATCCGACTGATACTGTGTCCTAAAATGACCCCGTAGCCTCGGGCAAAACTAGCATCCCGCGAGATTAGGAGAAAGTGAGGCTAATAAAGCACCAGTGAAGAAAGCTCCGTGTCGGTTCCAGTTATTACAAACCGTAATATAGTTTAGCCAAGTGAACAAACATTACATCAGGGCTTAAAGTGTCAGGTAAATATGCATATTATTAGTAAATCTCATATAGGTACACAGGTATAGAACTGTAATGTTTCAACCACTCTTAACGTAGAAAGAAAATGAAAGCAAAAAGTGACTTGCTTAAGAGTCTCAAACTTCAGTATGTGGGGAAAATAACGCCTTCTCTACCAATGCACTTAACTCCAAATCTGACATCATCAGAAGAACATATCTGTCACTAACAAAGCATCAAGTCTTAAGAAGGTTCTTTTCAAAACTTTCACCTTCAACAGCAGTGATCTGGGTGCTTTTGACCGAATAAAAAAAAAAATAATAAAAAAATACTTTTTCCACGAGAAAACAGCAAGCTAACTAAAGCACCACAAGACAGCTAAAAATAAACAAAAAACTAAAAAATTAACAAACACTAATTTTATGAAAGTGAAATTTTTGCTGATGCCGGCCACTTGCTTAATTATAGAACTTTTTTACATTTTATGATTTAAAAATGTGCATGTTATGACTTTTTTTTCTTACCGTTTTTGTGATCACATGTTTTTTTTTTGTTATGTTGACGTAATAAACTGAGGACTCCAGGCACATCAAAGTTTTAGTGGAAAAAGATTCTGTGTAAACAGTCCTCATCTCTGCTGAGCAGCCCCCCCAGCATTGATGGCAACACTCTGCTGAAAGCAGCTCAGGGTGAGCAGCATGAGAGAGTGGAGATTTGTGATGTAAAAGTGGAAAAACAGCAAGCCCAATTGCTAATGCTTTTATCAATGCATAGCCTCAGTTTCTAAAAAGGTAATATAATACAGTATAACAGGTTAAATAACCTTATTTTCTTATAACAAAAGGTAAATCGTGGGAACATTTAAAACACACTAAGCTATGAAAAAAAAAATACATAAAGTTAAAAAAGTTTTACACTAAGATTAAAGTGCAAAAGAACTATAAAGATCCATAGGTAATACTTTACAATAAGACCCTCATTAGTTAACCTAATAATGCATTAACATTCAATGAAAGCAATAGCTACATTTTGCTACAGAAGCAAATGTTTTTTTTTTTTTATATAAGTCTTAGTTCATAG
>NW_024878210.1:0-2458 GCF_018340385.1 Cyprinus carpio
ATGGACCTTGCTGTTTCTTTCCAATAAAAAGGATTGGCTATTACAACAGTTTCAACAGGTTTGGCTAGCTGTATGCAAAATAAGTCATGCCTTTTTCCCCTGTTTGCTATTTCCCAGTCCTCCTAACTGAAGTGTTGTAGGCAACAACACAGAAGGTAAAAGAAACAATGTAAGAGGTGAAAATAGATATGAAAATAGATAACTAATATAGTTTCCTTTCTTCACTTTATGTGTGATAACTTGAGAAATATGTTGCCAATACTATTAAAATAGAAAAAAAGCATTAATGGTGCTGGGGGATTTGATTTTGCATAAAATACTATATTGGAGCTTTATTAAAGTTTAGCGAAATAGAATGCATGTGCCATGCATTTTTGTTATGCACATAAATGAACATTTTAAATCTTTGAACATATATTGGAAATATTTTTCTGTACTGTAGGCTTCATCGTGCTTGGACAACAATAACGACTGTGTAGCCTTCATTTCACAGACAGTATCCCATTTATGAAAGATTTGGCCTATGAATATTACAAATATTTAATGATTGGATTTCACTTTGATAATACTGCATTTAAAATCAGTTTACTGATTCTGTATCTTTCCATGCTTAGAGTTTAGTACTTGACTTACGTTTTAAGCAGTGATGAATGATGAGAGAGAAGTGGCGGGGAAGGAAAGAGAAAGAGAGAAAATAACGAGTTTACTTCGTATTTTGCGAAATAACATAAACTATATAAGCGGGCAGAAATTACAACAGTTGTTATTGTTTTTATATTTTTATTGACAATGCAGACATACAAAAAGAAAGCTGCCAAGGCGAGTGGTTGCATTCGTTCTTTGCAGAAGAAAGCCGGATCAGCGGATCCTCTAGCTAAGTAGGAAATTCGTTGCAGTATGCAGCTAAGACGAAAAAAAATATCTGCTGACATCATTTCCATTTCCGTTTAATATGTTGCTTTCTAATTGTTTTATGGCCTTGGATGGCTATTTTACATTCAAAGGCTGTGCTGATGCGTTTGGACGCTTTTTTCCCCATGCCGCAGTGTTGTTGGGAAGTCTCGAGCAAATCAGAGGGTCTGCCGATCATTCAGTGCATCTTCCAGCTCACAAAGTAGTTGGCAGTTGATTGTGTTCTCCACATGGGTGGTTGTACTGACCCGGCTGTAAATATTTTGTTTTTAAAGGTCTTTGAAATGGATAAGTCGTTTGTTGTGAGGGTCGTTGTGAAACCCGTCGCGTTTATTGCATCGATGGCGCCGTCAGCCTGAGCGCCACTTCCTGTTATTTGTATGCACAATTTAAAATTATTTTTAAATACCAAAAGCTGCCAATTCCTATGCTCCTTAGGCTTTTTCCACCAGTGTTTTAGAAAGCGCCTATTGTATCAAATAGATCTTTCTATTTTAGCTCACAAACACAATTTGCTCTCTTATTTACCATGTATTTCTAATACGTGCAGATTACACTGTATAGATTTCAGTATATGAGCCTTAAACAAGAATAAATTGTTTCTTGTAGCTCTCTGATGGTGATTGTGAGGAGATATCCGGCGCATTTAAAAAGCTGGAAATGCTCATTTTCTAAACTCAACAGCTAAAAACACCTCTTTAGCTCTTGGTTCGTTCTAATGGGTGGATTGTGCAATCGCTGTAATATTTTATTTTAAAGGTCTTAAACAAGAATAAATGTTTTGTGAGCTCATTGAGGGACCACTCTGAACGGAGCTGGGTGAATTCTCTCCCTTTTCTCTTTCTGTGGCCAGATATACATTTTAATAAGCCCTGACCCTGTAATATCTAAATATGTTGGTTTAGCTTGTCAGAGTGAAATAAATTCATGTATTTATATGTATTTTTAACCGATTTAAAAGTGAAACTAAGGCAGACTCCTCCCTCAGTCCCGGGAATTGCTCCTGTAGAGGCGCAATTTTTCTCAGATAATGGGAGTCTATGGGAGATTTCTGACTTATAAAAAATTAATAATAAATAAACTGTAAGTCTGATCAGTCTAAAAAGATATAGCATAAAACTACACCCCGGGGCCCAGGTCTCTGCCGAGTTTGGGGCTTGTGGCTTTAAAGCCCTAGGAGGAGTAGCTTTGTGAAATTTAGTCTCAGAAAATAATAATAATAAGAAGTTTAAATAGTATAATAGTATGTTGGCTTGTGCCAAGCCAACATAAACTAGAAAAAGTTCGTCAAGACAAACTTTAAGCTTTGGGTTGAGAAAGCCTGAACAGAAAGTTTGAAGAAGTTTAAAAATTAGATTGATAGATTAGTTGAAAGAAAGAAAGATATATTAGTTAGAAAGATTGATAGATAGATTAGTTAGAAAGAATGATAGATAGATTAGAAAGAAAGATTCATTAGAAAGAAAGAAAGAAAGAAAGAAAGAAAAAAAAGAAGATAGATAGAAAGAAAGAAAGAAATTGATCTTTCAAGCTGTTTGATGGCACT
>NW_024878211.1:0-4365 GCF_018340385.1 Cyprinus carpio
GAAATGTGGCCTTAAATTGGTTGGACTAGGACTCTATCAAAACATGAAGTTTGGCAGACCAGAATTCATGTTTAAGTTTAAAAAAGTAATTTCCTGTTAGCCAGCAGGTGGCGGTATGATTATAATGAAATATTGGCCTTAAAATTGTTAGGCCAGGATCTTATAAACGTGTGAATTTGGCAGATTGGGCAGATGCAAGAGTTACAATTTCTGTTTAATTAGTATTAAAGAATTATAGTAAGTGTTGCTAGCTGTTGGAATTCTAGCAGATGCACATGAATTACTGTTGCTAATGTGCACAAAAGTATTAAAAATGTTTCGTTGTCCAGTAGTGGCCTTAAAACTGTAAATTGCAATATGGGCATGTGTATCTTAGGCCAAAGCAGATTGACATTATTCCGAGTTACAGTAATGTTTACTTCACGCATCCTTTAACACTGAGCTAAGTGTTGCTAGCATGTTTAAGAGTCTAGAATATTTGCCAGCTATTACACACGTTGACTGAGCTAAGTGTTGCTAGCATGTTTAAAGGATGCTTCTAGAATTTTGCCAAAGCCTATTTAACTGCGTTGATGCTTTTGCATTATTTTGCGAGGTCCATAACAGGTGTTAAACATGCCGCTCCTGTTGCCATCAGGTGGCGCGTGACATAATCAAATACAGGCATGTTGATGTGTTCAGGACAGGACTCTTGTGAAGCGTGTGTGAAGTTTGGGGCAGATGGGATACTCTTAGCCTGAGTTACAGCAACTTCCTTTTTCACTCATTAATAGCCATGCTTTGCTTAGCTAAAGTGCTACTAGCATATTTTAGTATGTTTTTAACATGCTGCCAGTGTATTTGTGGCACTTCCAGCCTCTTTTTAATATGTTGCCAGGAGTCCATAACTGCAAGTCGTTGTCCATGAGCATACCTGTGCCGCAAATGGTGGCCATATTTATAACCCTCAACCATGGGCATTATTGATGGCATTTGGCCGATTAGGACTCTAATCAAACGTTCTGAAAGTTTAGAGGCTGGATTGGACAAATGTATGCTTGAGTTGGCAATGTTCTTATTTCACTGCATTAATAGCATGCTTTGCAACACTGGCTGCCAGCATGTTTCGAGTACGCACATGTTGATGCTTTTTATTATTTTGCAAGAACCACAAATATGCTTAAATGCTGACACTCCTGCTTTCGCTAAATAGGTGGGGCCAAGACTATAACCTATCACTGCATGTTGATGTGTTCAGGACAGGACTCTTGTCAAACGCTGAAGCCAGCAGACCGGAGATGTCAGTCTGAGTTATTGCAGCAACTTCCTTTTCACTGCATTAGTAGCATGCTTTTTGAAGACTTAGCTAAGTGTTGCTAGCATGTTTAGTATGTTTCTAGCATGTTTCCAGCCTATTTTAACACTTGTTGACACCTTTTAATATGTTCCTAGGAGTCCATAACAGTTTTAACCATGTCACTTCCTATAGCTACAGCAGGTGGCGCTTATGGACTATAACTGAATCCTATTCCCGAGTGTTTGTTCAGGGACAGAACACCCATCACACATGTGAAGTTTGGGGGCAGATCGGACATTGCTTGCCTGAGTTACAGCAACTTCTTTTTCAATGGCTAAACATAAAATTTGTCAGGTCAGCCAGGGCAACACCCCTGATTTAGGAAAAACTCAAAACCTTCGTACCAGCATCACAAAGGTCTTATGATGACCTCACCACCAAAGACAACTGATTAAAACTGTAGGAGGAGTTCACAGCACGAGGCATGGAATGGCAAAATCACAAAAACTTACAGGAAATTCAAAATAACTTACTTCCTGTTGGGTTTTGACTTCTGTACCAAGATACTTTTTGTAGATAATCGCAGGCTACACGCGGTACCACCCTTTCATGCACAAAATGCGAAACGAAGCTCTGAGGCGCACTGAAATTAATAGGTGGCTTATCGAAAGCTATTTTACACACCCACTTCTGAAACCTACATCAGATATAAATTTCGCCAGTTCTGGTGCAGTGCCTTCGTGAGTTTCTTTGAGGAGCACGCTTTTAGGCCCCCCGCGCCTTGTACTCCATTGCGGAGAAGAAGAAGAAGAAGAAGAAGAAGAAGAAGAAGAAGAAGAAGAAGAATAAACAGAGTTGGTTCAAAGAGTATTCCTCGCAGACTGCAGTGCTCGGCCGGACTAATAATAGCGAACAATTCAAGAGGATTTTCCTTGCTGCAGTGCTTTCGGGCCTAATAATAAACAAAGCAGATACAAGAGGGTCACTCCACACCGCCGGTACTCCGGGCTAATTAAAGCTACAGAAAGCTTGGCGATGAGCGAACCCCGCACCCGGGCTTTTACGCCAGCGGTTGGCTTTGCCAAGCATGAGCAGCCAGAGAAATATGCGTTTAATGTGGTAAATATAAGAGAAATATGTCAAAGTCATTTATATAAAAAGCTAATCTTCCTGCGCTCGCCAGCTGGTGGCGCTTTTATGACTATAACTGGATTTTAGCATGGCCCGATTTCTTCAGTCCAGCACTCCTTTATCAAGCATATGAAATTTAAAGTGCAGATTGAATATGGTATGTTTGAGGTTAGTATAAGGCATAAGGAAGCGTCCTATTGACAGCAGGTAGGCGCTGCCGAGTGCATAACTGAATATTGGCCTTTTACTGGGCGTAGCGTGCCGCGACTTCTTCCCAACATTTGAAGTTTGGTGCAGATTGGACATTGCATGTTTAAGATTGAGTGTAAAACAAGCCATTTCTCTTGTTGCCGCAGGTGGCTTATGATTATAGTGGCAATAATGACCTTCAGATGTGTTCAGGCCAAGACTCTTTTTAGAACGCTATGTGAAGTTTAGGGAGAAGATCCGGACATCTTATGCCTGAGTTACAACAACTTCCTATTCCCATGGTGAGACATTGAACTTTGTCGTAGCGCCATGGCCACGCCTTTAATGGGAAACCCAGGATAACCGCAATTTAACATGCCAAGGCTGGCACAGATTAGACTGACCAAAAAAAAATTATAAAGTGTCATAAAATTTCTAGGAGTAGTTTATTCAGTAAACATGTCACTTCCTGACGCGGGTGGCGTATATGATAACTGAATATTGGCATGTAGATATATTCGGGTCAGGTCTTCTCAAACATGCGAAGTTTGGGGCAGATTGGACATTGTATGTCTGAGTTATAGCAACTTCCTTTCTCATGGCGAAGCTTACGAGAAATTAAGTAAGGCACGCCACAGACTCCTTTTCGCAGAAACCTCAAGATCTTCAGCAATTTAACATCGCATAAGGCCTTTAGATTACACTGACAAAGTTTGGTGTTGATCTGAATAAATCTCTAGGAGGAGTTAGATTTAAAGTACAACCCCTGAAATGCTTAAAAAACAACACAAATTTTTGCAGAGAGAAAATTCAAAATAACTGACTTCCTGTTGGGATTCAATTTAGGTACCAAGAGACTTTGTAGGTATTGGTAGCATGTAAAACTGTACTGATTTTTGTACATGTGCGTGAAATGTAGCTCGAGGAGCACTCCGCTGAAAATGGCAGGTGTATTTATCGAGGTATTTTGCCTCACCCACGGAATTTTTGGTTTCAGATGTGTTCAGGCTAGACACTTATCAAACATGAGAAGTTTGGGCAAGATCGGACACTTTATGCCTGGAGTTACAACAACTTTATATCCCCATGGCGAGACATCAAACTTTGTGACGGCTGGCCATGGACACGCCTTTTAACGAAAAACTCAAGATCTTCACAATTTAACATCGCACAGGCCTTTTAGAATAGAGTGACTGAAAAAAAAAAATTGATGTCATAAAATTTCTCGAAGCAGTTTAATAAGGTACGGAAATATATCACTTCCTCGTTGCCAGCAGGCGCTTATAACGATAACTGAATATGGGCAGTCAATCTGTTCGTATTGGGGAGTCTTACTGCAAAGTGAGGTTTCAGATTGGACATGTATAATGCATGCATCCCAGCTTTAGTTTTTTTCTGTGGGTACTACATGGGGAAGTCGTGGCCTAATGGTTAGAGAGTCGGACTCCCAATCGAAGGGTTGTGAGTTCGAGTCTCGGGCCGGCAGGAATTGTGGGTGGGGGGAGTGCATGTACAGTTCTCTCTCCACCTTCAATACCAGACTTAGGTGTCCTTGAGCAAGCACTGAACCCCAACTGCTCCCCGGGCGCCGCGCATAAAAATGGCTGCCCACTGCTCCGGGTGTGTGTTCACAGTGTGTGAACAGTGTGTTCACTGCTCTGTGTGTGTGCACTTCGGATGGGTTAAATGCAGAGCACGAATTCTGAGTATGGGTCACCATACTTGGCTGAATGACTTTCACTTCACTTCACTTTCTACAAAGTTACTCA
>NW_024878212.1:0-3010 GCF_018340385.1 Cyprinus carpio
ATGATCTCCCTTTACTTTTATTTGCGATAAGGGAAACGGTTCCAAGAATCGTTTAGGGTTGAGGTCCTGCAGAGCTAATTTTTGGACATACGGTTCGGGGGACCTTTTTAAAGGCTGTTACGCGGAGGACGTGTCTTGATAATACGCAGCTGGTTCTCGTATACAGAGTATGTTAGTCTATTCTGTGAACGCTTCGTAGGGTTTGTGAGATGGCGAAGGAAATTGGCTGAGTTCACAGAGTGAGATGCAGGAGAGCATATGACCGCAAAGAGTGTTGCTCGTCTTTTCCGCTGGGGATTATGTTTTTGCTGTTAATGTCAGTGCCAGGTCTGACTTACAACCAAGATTTTAGGTCCTTTTAGGTGACGAAAAAGTTGAGTGATACGAATTATTTGATTGCACGCCTGAACGGCGGGAGGAAATGCGGATGGTTCATGTGTAAAAAAAACAAAAAAAGGTTGAAGTCTTATATGCACGACGAGTCATGCTCTTATTGTCAAGCGAGTTGCCGTGTTGTGTCACGGGGGGAGCAAATGAGATTGAACAGGCGTTTTCTGTACCTCTGTGGTTATTTGTCGAATTCTGTGATTTTAAGGATTTGCTGTGTAATGCTTCCGGTTTTGGCAGCCCCAGAGTTTGCACGGCTCTTTCAAGCTGGAAGTGGATGCCTCTGCTACTGGAGGCTGGTCGCGGTTTTACTGCAAGGAGAAGTGAGTTCGAGGTTGATCACCCCGGTTGTTACTTCTCGGGAAAAAGTCACGTTATGTCAACGCATATATAGTACCCATTCGACAAAAAGAGGGCTCTTGCATGGCTATTAGCGTTGCAAAATTTCGAGATGTATTTAGGTGGAAGGTCCTTTCCAATTTGTGGTGTATACGGACCACGACCACTTGTTTTTTTGGCTCGGGATGTCTAATTCGAATCTTAACGTTTAATGCGCTGGGCATTAATAATTTCACGAGTTTAATTTGGATATACGGACATAAAAGGAGGCTCGTTAGAATATTGTCGCGGATAGCGCTGTCTCGAGTTTATGGGGGCTGAAGTGTAACATAATACCAGTGGGTGCAGTGTAGTAGATACAAACTTCCTGGTGCCATCTTTATGGTGGTGGAGGTGTTTACATTGGGAGTGTAGTAGGTTGTGTGGTTTAGGGGAGAAGATGGTATTGTGGCTAGTTTTCCCTGGGTGTTTTCTTCCTCCCTCTTTGTTCTCTCCACTGCCAATGACTCACAGGTGGAGCTGCTACGAGTGGCCCTGCATTGGTGACTGGGAGGTGATTGGCGCTTCGTATTTAAGTCTCCTGAACCATGGATCTACGGCTCCCCGCTCTCATGGCTTCCTTGACTGATAGACAGATGTGTTTTCTATGTGAGTATGGTGCCCATAGTGTTTTGTTAACTGGTTGTTATGAGACCTTTGATTGTAAGCCACTATCTTTTTGCTATGTTATGACTCTTTTTGTTCAAATCCTGATCCTTACCTAATTGGGAGCATGGTAGGGAGGTGGGTGCCTTTCTTTTATTATTCGTTTTTCTCTGGTTATGATACCTTGGGGGAGGCGAGCTTTTTAATACTTTGTGTTTAGTTTCTTTTCATTCTAGGTTAGTATCTCTAAAATGGAGTTAGCTGTATCTGTTTTGTTATTTTGTTTTGGGCCCCTCTCCCCCTCTAAGCTTATGTTTGCTCCTTATCTGACTTTTGTTTAATAAATTCACACTTTTCACTTTAAAAGAGCTTGTTTTTGGTTTGTTTGAAGCCTTGGAAGTGAGAGCGGGGACTCAGGGGAGTCTGTTGATCAAGCTCCTGATATTGTTATGAATGGGTTTTTGAAATCCTCTTTGATCTAGAAGATTTGACCTATTCGTGAAAATTTAACATTAGTAAATAATAATATATAAAAATTGTTTAAATTGCTGTTGTAAAATAATAAAAACTTAAAGCTGAATAAAAGGTGAATAAAAACTAGACATATTTAAAAAAACAAAAAAATACTATACTTAACTAAAATGAAAATAAAAACAGAAAAATATAAAAATATAATTAATAAAAACAAAGTATCTCAAATAATAATAAAAATGATTAAGTAACAAAAGTAGATATAATAAAAAAAACATAATAAAAAGTCTGTTTTAATAAAAACGAAATCTTAAAATTAATTATATATATGTGCAGTCTTATTGACTACTTCATTTACTTTTGTTTTTGTTTGCTCTTTGTGTATTTTTCAGTTTCCAAAAAAAGAAAAATAAATCTTACTTTTTTTTTTGACAACTTTTCTTTAAAAAAGTATTTTTGTTTAGGTTTCAAAGAGAAAAAAACACCTCAGATTTGTCTGTATTATTTGTGTACTTTTTTGCACAAAGTACTTCTTTTTTAGCAGGGCCTCAAAACATTTTATACATCCTTTTCCAGTGTTTTATTCACTAGCTTCTGTCTTCATAAATACAGAATCCTAAAAATTGACTGTTTGTTATTCTGGCTTGTGTAAAGAGATCCTTTGCCCAACTGAAAAGCTGTGAATTATAAATAGCGGCGGGGAAATTTGTGTCTTCTGGACAGTCTGTAACTGTGACAACATCATCTGAACAACACTCTTGTTGATGCACAGTGTTTGCAAGCACAGGTTTCATGGGATCTGTATCGACTAGAAGAGAAGGCTATACGTCCTCCGAAGGCTTCGTAATAGAGTGACCTTTCCACACCACTGTTCACGCACCTCATTGACCTCATTTTCTCCTTTCACCGAGGACCATTTAGTATACGGGCAGAAACTTTTCTCACTTGAAGTATGGTATTGCAGTAATGTGCTTAATGAGGCTGTAAAATGACATATTTTACTAAAGCACCCGGCTGCTGAATGCACATTAATAACCTTAATACATTTGTTCAATTTTTGTTTAGAGCGTGAACTACTCTCAAATTAAAGTCCTCGACGGACACAGCCAGTGATTCAAGGCTAATTTTGACTTAAATATTCCATGGCAGCTTACCAAACGCTTCAACA
>NW_024878213.1:0-2622 GCF_018340385.1 Cyprinus carpio
TCATTTCTAACAGATGCTAAACTACTTCTGATTTCCCCAAATACCAAACATTTAACCTCGACAGTATCAATAAATCACTCTCTATAGAAATAAAGATAGACTTAGGCAGACAAACCACATTTCTGGATTCAACCCACTACTACTCAACGATAGTATTTTAAGCCAACAAACAGCCAACCTCATAACAGACTATCTATCATAATGACACATCCCCTGGCGTTACAGATTCCTCTATAGAGAAGCTCAAAGCTGTTATGCAGGGCCCATCATAGCCTACGAGGCCCTAAACTGAAAAAAAAGACAGACAGGAAGGAAATGTCAGAAATCACAGCTCAGTTTGTCAGTGCGTTTAGAAAGCGGCTTTCCAGCGATCTGCCTCACCTTCTACACTGGAATATTAGGATTTATGAAACTTAAATTCAAATAGAACACTATTCTCTTTCCTAACCAAAAGTAGAGTACTATATGCCTTGTTAGAGAGTCAAACAAAAAACAATTTTGAGACTGGTAGAACAAACCAGATAAATTATTAGCCTGTCAGCTTAAAAGCATACAGGCTAAACAAACATAATCCATAAGAATCAAGACACAAAAACAGGTACTATCACTACAGATCAAAAGAGATTAATAAGTGTTTCCCGCCAATTTTATGAAGACCTTTACACCTCGAAAACCACTGCAGATGCCCGAAAGATCTCACTGACTTCCTTCACGCCTCCATCTACCTAAATTGAACCTCACCTCAGCACAAGCAGAGACCTAGCGCAAATATATGCTCTAGAGGAAGTTGAAGGGCATACAGCAAGCTCCTTCCTGAATGGAAAAGCAGCTGGCCCAGAGCCGGTTTTAACATAGAGTTTTACAAAAGCATACTCAGACAAAATAGTAACTCCTCTCACATATTCTGGGATGTTCAACCACTCCACTGCTATTGGCCTGCTAGCTGACACCTTGTATTCAGCCAACATCTCGCTTGATATTGAAAGAAAGGTAAGGATGAGGTTGGAGCCCGGCTTAAAATAAGCCCTATTGCCTGCTCCTTAACTCTGACCTTAAGATTGTTCACGCTAAAGTGCTTGCCAACAGACTAAATAAGTGTATAACAACCATAATCCACCATGGCTGACCAAACTAGATTTATTCAGGGGGGAGATTTTCCCTTTTCTAATGTTAGGCTGGCTACGTAGATATAATGTATACCCAGATATGATACAGAAGCTCCAAAATCTCTGTTTTAGCTCTTGATGCTAAAAAGCTTTCGACCAGGTCAGATGGAAATACATCCTGAGTGGTGATAAGGAATTTGGTCTGGGTGATAATTTTTGCCTCCACTGGGATTCCCGAGGAAATGCTATCACGCCCACCTGACAGCATCGGTTGTCACTAATTTGGCTGACAAATCACCCATTTTTTTTCATTGCAGCGATCCTGCGCGTCAGGGCTGCCGCTAAACCCACTGCTTTTGCACTGTAATGGGAACCCTCTAGCGCAATATAGGAATCACCCCTCCATTGCCTTTAATCCTAGGCAAAGTTGACCACCCGTATTTTGGCTTCAGGACAGTATGATCCTATTTCTCTCTCTCCATCCTGAGAATCGGTTTATCTTTACTTGAACTTATTAATAAATTTGGTGAACTGTCTGGCTACACTATAAATTGGGACAAAAGCGAATTCTTATCTCTCAAAAATAACTTGAGCCCAAATTTTGTTAACAGCTTGCCCTTCCATATTGTCACAGACAAAATAAAATATTTAGGATTGGTTATCCCCAAAGACCCCAAACAAATTTATAAATTGAACTATTTAAATATGTTAGAAAAACTTAAATCTAATATTGAAACCTGGAGGCTGTTACCCTTATCTATGATAGGGCGTGACCAATTAAAATGATGGCTCTCCCCAGGTTTCTTTATCTTTTCCAATCTTTGCCTATATTCATACCGAAAACATTTTTTAAGCTTTTGAACTCCATAATCTTTTCTTTCATTTGGGGATTTAAGGTACACCGCATTTCTAAAAAACACATCACCAAACCCAAATCGACAGGAGGCCTTAGCTGCCTAATTTCCAGCACTACTACTGGGCAATATTGTAGAGCCTTGACGTATTGGCAAAATGCACACCAGGTAATGTTACAGATTCTACCCTGCATGGCTTGCAATTAACAGGACCTTCCGAAGGCTCTCTTCCCGCTCTTCTCTTTTCAACAAGCAAACTTCCGACAGCTATCGCTGGCTATAGGTTCATAGTTGCCAGCTCCCTAAAAATTTGGCAACAAATAAAAAAAACATACAATCTACCCGATTTTTCAGCTTACACCCCTATTTGCCACAACCCACTTTCCCCCTCATTAAGTGATAACACTTTTTTGATCTGGAAGAACAAAGGTCTTGCCACTTTAGCGGGCCTTTTGAAAAAGCTTTGCACCTTCACGCAACTGAAGGAAAAATACACTACATCTTCACATTTCTTTCCCCTTTCTCACAGATTAGGGGTTACACACTGAAAAACATAACAAACTTCGAGTCACCCCCCTCTCCACAGATTTGCAGCTCTATTAAACCCAGGCCCCTGATTCGAGGAAACTTGTCTCTCGTTTTATCAACATTTTTACAGCTTA
>NW_024878214.1:0-2068 GCF_018340385.1 Cyprinus carpio
TGACATGACTACTGAAACTAAGGTCTGTCTCCAGAGTCACACCAAGATTCCTGACTTGATTTTTAGTTGTTTGACCCCTAGAGTCAAGGTATCCATTCACCTTGAAAACTTCATCTTTGTTTCCAAATGCAATAACTTCAGTTTTTTTTCTTGTTTAACTGAAGAAAGTTCTGGCACATCCAACTATTAATTTCATCAATACATTTGCAGAGGGAGTCAATGGGGCTGTAGTCATTTGGCGATAAGGCTAGGTAAATCTGTGTATCATCAGCATAGCTGTGATAGGCAATTTGGTTCTTTCTCATTATTTGGCTTAGTGGGAGCATATACAGGCTAGACAAGAGCGGTGCAAGAATTGAGCCTTGTGGGACTCCGCATGTCATGGACGTCCACTTAGACTTATGCTCTCATATACTCACATAATAACCTCTCTCTTGACCTGAACCATTTGAGTACCATCCCAGAAAGCCCAACCCAGTTTTCCAGTCTCTCTAGTAGTATGTTAGTATCAACAGTGTCAAAATTGCAGCACTGTGCTCTAGCATACCAGCACTGATATTCTTTGTCAGAGTCAGAATGTGAGCGAATATCATTTATTATCTTAAATGAGTGCTGTCCTCTGTGCTTAGTAATGCTGTCGGAGACCAGAGTTGAAAAATTAAGTCCAGGTATGCCCCATTTTTTTTTGCGTTTTTAAGTATTTGTTTCAGTTGATTAAAGGACTCACTCTTCTATAAGTTTTGCCTATAAAAAGGAAGATTAGATATTGGCCCTGCGAATTTGGTCAAAACAAAAGCTACCATGATTGCTCTTTTTCAGAAGGGCCTTAACAACTGTCAGTTTTCAGGGAGTTTGGAGAATGTCCCTAAAAGAAATGAGGCATTCACCACTTCTAAGAGGTCTGTTTTCTAAACAGTTAAGCACACTTTTTGAAAAAAAATGCATGGAATGGAGTCAAGATATTTGATATTGCGGCCAAATCTGTCTTCGACCTCTGCATTACTTCTTGAGGATGTGCTTAATCGCAATCCTGATATTTGATGATCTTCTAAGAAAGAAGTAAGTAAACTCATTGCATTTGCTGTTTCTGATAGCATCTTCACTGGGAATCTGTCTTGGGGGGTTTTGTCAGCCCCTCAACAGTGCAAAGGAAGAGTAATGAAAAGTTTGTTTAAGTTACTGCTTATAAGGTTTTGAGAAAATTCTGTCTAGCTGTGGTTAGTTTCTACATTGGAAAGCATGAAGGCTGTCTTTATAGGATGCTATAGTGAATTTTTGCTTCGTCTTCCTCCGCCACATCTCGCCGCTTTTCTGGGTATTTTGTCTTTTCATAGTCTGAACTGCTGTTGATCTTCCTTTACACTGATTTCTGTCTGTTTACTTGTTTTCTACTGACTACTGAGTCAAGGAGAATATCAACAGAGTCTGCAGAAATGCTTGGTGTTAAAGATATAGTAGCTCCATAAACAGCACACCAGTGTTCTCGCTATGCACTCTTCTGACAGAGACAGATCTTAAATTCAGTGGTAGCAGAGATAAATATATCAAAGAAAATACAGAAGTGATCAGATAGTGCTACGTCCTTAATAACAATGGATGAAAATGTTTAGACCCCTACTGATGATTAAATCTAGAGTGTGTCCACCTTTGTGTGTGGGTCCATGCACATGCTGAATCAGGTCAAAAGTGTTTAGAACCGTTATCATTTCTTTTGTAGTTTTGTTTTCTGCATTATCTATGTGCATATTAAAATCCCCTGCAATAGCAAAACAGTCAAACTCTGAGGAAATAATTGATAACATTTCTGTGACCTCTTCAACAAAGGCTGGAGAGTATTTTGGAGGCCCTGTAAATAATGATAAACAGAATGCGTGGAGCACCTTTCAGCGCAATTCCTAGATATTCAAAAGACAAGTACTGACCAAATGACACTTGCTTGCATTGATAGACACCTTTAAATAGAGCAGCTACACCTCCACCTCTCCTAACAGTCCTGCAGACACTCATGAAAGTAAAGTTAGGAAGGGCTGCTTCATTGAGGACTGTTGCACTGCAGCTGTCTTCTAGC
>NW_024878215.1:0-2933 GCF_018340385.1 Cyprinus carpio
GACACTTCCTGCTGCCAGTGGTGGCTTTCATGACTTAAACCCAATAAGGGCATGTTGATGTGTTCGACAGTATTCCCTCTGTCAAACGCTTTCAGCAGAAGCTCTGGGCAGATAGACTTCATTGCTTGCCTGAGTTAAGCAGCAATTCCTTCTTTTTTACGTGCATTAGTACATGCTTTAAAGACATATAGCTTAGTGCTACTAGCATGTATGGCAAAGTATGTTTCTAGCATGTTGCCAGCCTATTTAACACTTGTTGACACTTTTAATATGTTCCTAGGGAGTCCATTACGGTGTTAACCGTAGTCACTTCCTGTTACAAGCAGGTGGCGTGTCTACTGCTGAATTTGTGAATAGGGTGTTTGTTCAGGGCATAACACCTATCAAACGTAATATGAAGTTTGGGAACTAGATCGGACATTGTTAACTTGCCTGAGTTACAACAACTTCCTGTTTCCAGCATTAATAGCATGCTTTGGCACTATAGTTAATGTTGTTAGCATGTTTGGGAATATTTTTTAGCATGTTTAGCACACAATGGCATACTTTTTGTTTACTAATAGTGCATATCTGTGAAAACATGTCACTTTCCTGTTGCCAGTAGGTGGCGCTATAAGCTATAACCAAATATGAACATGTAGATGTCTTCAGGCCAGGACTCTAATCAAGCATGTGAAGTTTGAGGCAGATTGGATGTCATGCTTGAGTTACAGTAGTGTTCTGTTCACTGCATTAATAGCATGCTTTAACACTGAGCTCAGTGTTGCGCTAGCATGTTTTAAGCATGCTTCTGAGATTTTGCCAGCCTATTTAACACATGTGATGCTCTCTTATTATTTGGTAAAGAGTCCAACAGAGTGATAACAAGACCACTTCCTGTTGCCAATGGGTGGGCGCCATGACTCTAACAGAATACGGGCATGTTGATGTGTTCAGGACAGGGGACAGAGCTTGTCCAACGTTTGAAGTTGTGGGGCGAATCGGACATTGCTGGCCTGAGTTACCGCAACTTCCTTTTTCACTGCATTAGTAGCATGGGTTGCGCACTTAGCTAATTGTTGCTTAGGATGTTTTAGTATGTTTCTAGCATGTTTCCAGCCTATTTAACACTTGTTGACTTCTTTAATATGTTCCTAGGAGTCCCTACCAGTTTTGTTTAGCCATGTCACTTCCTTGTTGCCAGCAGGTGGGCTGCCTATGACTCTAACTGAATTTGGCCTATGAGAGTTTGTTTCCGGACAGAACACCTATCACACATGTGAAGTTTCTCTGGGGCAGATCGGACATTGCTTGCCTGAGTTACAGCAACTTCCTGTTTCCACGGCGTAAACCATCAACTTCTTTATCAGGCCGCCAGGGACACACCCCATGATCTAAAAACTTCAACCCTTCGCACTTAACATCACAAAGAAAGGTCTTATGATGACCCCTCACCAAATTTGAAAGACAATCGATTAAAAAACTGTAGGGAGGAGTTCGTTTCAAAGTATGAGGCATGTGTAAATGGCAAAAACTGCACAAAAACTTCTACAGGAAATCACCCAAAATAACTTACGTCCTGCTGGGTTTTGATTTTGTACCAAGAGATTTCTTTGTAGATAATGGTGTGCTACACGCGGTGTACCAATTTCATGCATTGCACGTTGAAAAGTAGCTCGAGGCGTACTCCGTTGAATTTACCAGGTGGGCGCTATCGAGCCATTTTGTTGGACACCCACTTCTGAAAACCATATCAGATGTAAAATTTTCACCAGTTCTGATGTGTGTGCAAAGTTTCGGTGGAGTTTTGGAGCATGTTTTAGGGCCTCAAAAATGCGACTCATTGCGAGCGAAGCAAGAAGAAGAATAAGAATTAAAGCTGCAAGCAGCTTATGGAACGGGCCCTCGCATTCGGGCTCACCACCATTGGGTGGATTTAGTAAAAAAAGCTAACCGGTGAGAAATAATGCGTTAATGTGGTTAAATATAAGAGGAATATGTCAAAGGCATTTATATGTGCCAATCTTGCTGCCAGCTGGTGGTGCTAATGACTATAACTGGATTTTGTCATGTCAGATTTCTTCAGTCCAGCACTTTTATCAAGCATACTGAAATTTAGTGCAGATTGGAACATGTGGAATTGATTGAGTTAGTAATAAAGCATGATTGTGTCCTATTGCCAACGGATTTGGCGCTTATGATTATAACTGAACACTGGAAGCTTAAGATATCTTCGGGCTGCGAGTCTTTCCCAAATTTCTGACGATTGGTGCAGCACATGGACATTGCATGTTTACGTCGTGTAAAACAAGCCATTCTTGTTGCCCAGCAGTGGCGCTATGATTTATAGTGGAATATGACCTTCCAGAGTGTTCAGGCCAAGGATCTTTTCGAACATGTGAAGTTTGGGGAAGATCGGACATTTATGCCTGCGTTACAACAAACTTCTATTCCATGGCGGAGACATAGAACTTTGTCACGGTGCCATGGACACACCCTTTAATGAAAACTCAAGATGTTCACAATTTAACATCGCAAAGGCCTTTAGATTAGACTGACCAAAAAAAATTATAAAGTGTCATAAAATTTCTAGGAGTAGTTCGTTACAGCGTAAAACGTCACTTCCTGTTGCCAGCAGGTGGTGCTATGGTTATAACTGAATTTGGGCATGTAGATATGTTCAGGTCAGGAGTCTTATCAAACATGTGAAGTTTGAGGCAGATTGGACATTGTATGTCTGAGTTATAACAACTTCCTTTCTCATGGCGAAACATCGATATTTGTAAGGCCGCCAGAGACACGCCCTTCAACTAAACCTCAAGATCTTCGCAATTTAACATCGCAAAGGCCTTTAGATTACACTGAAAAAGTTGGTGTTGATCTGAATAAATCTCTAGGATGAGTTCGTTAAAGTACAACCCCTGAAAATGGCAAAAATGACACAAATTTTGCGG
>NW_024878216.1:0-2026 GCF_018340385.1 Cyprinus carpio
GATTTTAATGTAGATTAAAGAAAACAAATATGGGATAGCAATAAGATACAAAAACAGAACGTTCTCCTAGCGTTCATATGGTTCCTGCAGGTTTTTTGCATTTGCTATTTTTTTAATTGTTTTGTTTTGTTTATCCATGCATTCCAAGTTAGAAAGGTGATATCTGCGAGGGTTACCAGAACGTTTGCAAAAAATGTGTTCTTACCTGCAGGGAACCAATATAGAGCCTACAGAACGTTCTATAATGGTTATTTTTTTTTAGAACCTTTTGGGACCCACAAATGGTTGGCTAAATAGAGAGGTTTAGCTAAAAGAGATTAATAAATAAATAAATTGTGGAAAATGTCCACATTTTAAAATGTGGGAAGTCAGTGGCCTAATGGTTAGAGAGTCGGGACTCAATCGAAGGGTTGTGAGTTCTGAAGTCTCGGGCAAATTGGGTAATGGGGGGGGGGAGTGCATGTACAAAGTTCTCTCTCTCCACCTTCAAATACCATGACTTAGGTGCCCTTGAGCAGGCATCGAACCCCCAACTGCTCCCCCAGGCTTGCAGCATAAAAATGGATGCCCACTGCTCACAGTGTGGTGTGTGTGTTCACTGCTCTGTGTGTGTGCACTTGGATGGGGTTAAATGCAGAGCACGAATTCTGAGTATGGGTCACCATACTTGGCTGAAATGTCCACGTCACTCTCTACTTAAATGGATGAATAAATGGATAAATTAATATTTCATATCTGAATCTTTTTTTTTTTTTTTTTTTTTTTTTTTTTTTAAGCTGAACATCCTTGTTGATCAATGATTTCTCAGGACTTACATCCAGCGTTTGGTGAGGCGGAAACCGAGTGACTGAGCAAGTTTTTTGAAAGGAAACATTGTTTTAGTAGGGGCTTTGACTGACTTTATATATTCATGTCTTTGCTCATTTAGCAACCAGAGGCACATTATTAGAAGTTGATGCGACTGCAAGACTTACTGAATACTTATCAAGCAACCATATTCATGGCTTTGAACAACCAGCCAGTGGGCCGCCTTACCTATGAAAATGTGAGCATTATATTAACTCTAATCTCAGTTTTAAAGTAACTAAATGGGTGCAATAGTTCTCAGAAATTTGAAATATTTTATGTTGATCTCATTTGAAAGGCGATGGAACTGACGAGGAAATGCAAAAGACTGCTGAGTGAGGAGATGTGCCGGCATCTGGAGGTGAGCGGTGTGAAGCCACAGTTGGTGAACTGAAGAAACTCATTTCTCTCAGATCTTCCGGAGAGCTTACTCACCGACAGGGGAAGCTGTCTGCCGATACTTGGTTCTTTATATCAGCCTCGAGGATGAGTCTCTCTCGAACCCTCAGCGATTACGATCTGCGCTCACGGATCAGTGGTCAGATCTGCTCATCACCCACCCCGGTTAGCCTTTCCAAGTGTTAGTCAGGAATGAGAAAGAGGCCAGACGGGACGTATGAAAGTTGATATCAATGAGACAGATCAGCTCCAGGCTAAAGATCCACCACGCAAAGAGAGTCCCGTGGACCAGCAGAGACTGATTTTTCAGTGAGGAAGACAGCTGGAGTCTGGCAGAAAGTTGCAGAATCTGACATCACCCCCAGGGAAGCACCATTCACATGACTCTCTCCGTCTCGCGAGGAAGAAGACGGGATAAATGTGTGCAAAAAAGGACTCAAAAAGTATTTCTCAAAAGGACTAAAAAGTGTTCTCGTTATATATTTTTAATGATGTAGTTGTATGAAAGAGTCATCTGAAGTGCAGTAGCTAGTAAGGTATGGTAGTAGACAGGTGTGTCGGTCAGAAGAACACACAGGCCCGGGAGTATTTCCAAAGCCTATAACTTTAATCATCATAAAGTATGATAACCAACGAAGTAGTGAAAGAGGAAGACAGCCTTTACACATAAACTGCAGATAGTGGTTAACTGTCAGGATCCTGAATAGCGAGCTCGTCACAATGAGAGGTTGGGTATTGTGTTTGCCCAGTCAACAGGCTGCTTATAATACTCAGATGAGAT
>NW_024878217.1:0-1576 GCF_018340385.1 Cyprinus carpio
TTCATCTCGCCAGATCTCCAGTTGGAAAGCATACACCATAGACAAGGACAACACAGAGTTACAAATTCTGACAATGGACTTATTTTTTATTTTCATCTTTGTGCCCATATTCTTTTTCCTTTTCTATATCACAGTGACATGTAAAGGGTTTTTTTTTTTTTTTGTAGTAAAAGTGTAACTGGGAATTCTATCCTGTCTCTTTCAATCAATATCCCACATACAGTAATGTGTAAATTTCTACTTTTGAATGAAAATATAGCATTCATAAGCATATGGAATATTGTTCAATACAGTAACTGTCATCCAAAATGTTACAATAGTTTACAGCAGGTAATACTAACAAAGAGAACACTATAATATTGACAACATGACTAAGTATTACGACTATCTTGTTTGTGAACAATGGCCTAAGGACTTTTTATTCTGATGGCACTGATATGTTCATTGTCATAAGGCTTTGCTTTTGAGAGATGAACTAAAAAGGGTTGGAGTAAGTTACAGGCTTTTTGCAGGTAATACCGCATTGTGTGGTGCTGTTTGTATGAACTGTTTTGAAATTTATACTTCTTTGCAAATATTGGGATGATTGAGAAATGCACAAAGTGACGAGAAAAACTCTAATGACAACTAGATCAACCATTTTGCATTTAATGACTTGACGAAGAACTAATGCCTAGATGTTTTGGGGGGTAAGACTGTTGCACAGAGACTATATAATACATTTTTGGGGCAACATGACATTGAAGTAACTGATGAACACTTAAGAATAAGCCAGACAAGTACATAATCAGTTGCATGGATGTACCAAGCCATGTAACTTGTTCAAAAGAATGAGAAACTGGTTTTAGGAGGTGTACAAATGGCTTCTCAATTATATTGGAGTTGACACAAGCGTTTGAGGGCATTTCATTTCACGATTTGAAATGCACCAAAGTAACTGAGAAAACTGTAGCTTACAAAAATAGCACGACAACCACTGTGGACATCTGCTTCGCTTTACCTAAACAGACAAAACACAAATAAAGTCCAGGCCTGGTCCCTCTTGTCTTGCACTGTCATCACTCCTCCTTTTATCCTTCCAGAGCTCCCCGTGGGACCGAGGCCGGTGGAGTGGCGCAGGAGTGCGCGCGTGCGTTTATCCACCGGCCTCGCTCCATTCCACAGCTCTCGGCCCGCCCCTCTTGTTGCTTGCCCCTCTTGTCACAGCTATATTTAAAAATAAAAAAACCTTTACACAACATGAAAATGTGTCAAAGAACACATCAAAGAAGTAATTTACAAGCAAAAAAAAGTATTTTAATTTTAGTTTACAACAATACTATGGTTGCCTGTGAAAAAAACCAAACAACAACCTGTACATGTAGACCTGAAATTCACATTAATTATGAAGCTGGTCTTCAACATTTGGCCATAAATTTTCATCAACATCACAGTGAATGTCTTCATTGTTCAGGCACCCGGGAAAAACCTTCCTGGCATGAAGAATCCAGGCTAGACATTGTGTTCTGCAATTATATCACCACAAGCTTCATCCATGGCTTAAAGAGAAGGGTGATGACATGCTCATGGGGATGAA
>NW_024878218.1:0-2725 GCF_018340385.1 Cyprinus carpio
TGCACAAACTGCGCATCCCTTGCTGGCTTCATTATATTTTGCCCCGTCTGGGTCGCCTTTGTGGCCCTTTTAGTGCATATTTTGGTTTTATTTTCCATTTTACATGTCCATATTTACCTCCTTGAGTCACCGTGTTTGTCTTAAAAATCGTCTGCTGCTTTTTTATTTCTTCATTTGTCTTATCTTTGTGACTGCTTTGTTAAGTGTGAGCTCGGGGATCTACCTGTAATCTCTCTGACAGTGCATGATCTCTTATTCCAACTACCAGCCTATCTCTTATCATTTCCTCTTGAAGGACTCCATACTGGCAGTTTTCTGCTAGTTTATGAACTGCAGTAATGAACGTTTCAGCGACTCTCCGGTTCTGGCACCTCTTGTTGAATTTAGCTCTTTCATAAATAACGTTGTGCTGACATACGAGTGTTTCTCAAACGCGTTCTTTAACTCTATCATATGTCTTCTGTCTTCTTCAGACAGAGGTAGTGTGCACAAGATATCATCAGCTTTATCTCCCATTGTGTAGATAAGCGAATTTACTTGATATTCTTGGCTTCTTTCACCGATCCCCGCCGCCAAACGGAATCTCTCGTACCGTCTAATCCAATTGGCCAGCTGCCAAAATCACCGAGTCGAAGTGTTCAGGCGGGCTTATTGAAAAGAGCGTATCCATGTTAAATGTTCACCTTGGTGCCGTTTTCTGTTGAATCTTCTAGTATCGTCTGTTTCACCGTTGGCTTTTTCTTTGCCGTGCTCGCGATCACTCACTTTCCGTGTCTGTGACGCAGCTGCAGGTGTCGATGCGTGGTCTGGATTATGTCCTCGAAACTTCACTTACAAACTTTTAATCTCGCCGATCTGTCGCGGATAGTTGTCATCGTTGGAACGGGAGGTAAGTTCACTTCTGACACCATGTTAAATTATAGTTTAAGAACGAACAGGAGACAGCTTGCGTGTAACATAGGACTTTACTTAAACTCTCTCTTCTGGCCCATTTCCTGCGCATGCGCACATTACATCATAACATCCTATCGAGTACAATTAGTAACATAATATGAGTCAGCAGAGAAACAATAGGTAAAACATCTGGAGCAAGAAAGAAAATGGTACCATGGTTGGTCTGATGAATGTAGAGGCTGTTAAAAAGCAGGAATAAAGCCTTTAAATTGTTAAATCTAATCATTCATTTTGGTGATAGGTATAAAGAGCACAGGCTAAAGCCAAAAGAATCATAAAGAAGCTAAAAGGAAGTATTGGAGAGATTTTGTAGTAATATTGGGACAGGGAATTAAAATTAATGACATATGGGGAATGATCAGCAGAAAGATGGGTGGCATAGAAGGGACTTTTCACTACCAGTATTATTAAGAGATAATTTCACTGAGGCATTAACCAGTAGAGAAAAAGCTGAAAAAATGGCGGGGGAGAGTTCACTAGATGCAGATTTCTACACTGTTTGAAACTAAGTATACGATAGGGTGTTAAAAAAATACCTCACCAGGGAGAGATGGGATATGCTATAAAATGATTGAAGAAATATCTGATGAGGCAAAAAATTTGATACTGGTTTTATATAACAAATTTGGAACGAGGAAAACTGCTACTGGGTGGAAACACCTCAGTAATAGTCCTATAGGGAAACCAGGAAAGGATAAAATGAATGTCAGAAGTTACAGACCAATAGCATTAACGTCTAACCTTTGTAAACTCATGGAGAGGATGATTACTAAAAGGTTAGTGTACAAATTAGAAAGCAGAGGGCTGATCACACCATATCAGAGTGGATTTCGTAATGGAAGAACAACTATGGATCCTGTAGTCTGCCTGGAGAATGAGATACGTAAAGCACAAGTTAACAAAGAATCTGTTTTGGCAACCTTTTTGATATAGAGAAGGCTTAGGTCTGCTGTGGAAGAAGGACTTAATTAAATTGAATAAAAAGGAAATAGGAGGTAAAGGGTTAAGGAAACAAAGATTTTTTAAAGGGTAGAACTATAAGTCAGGAAAAAGGGTCTGAGTCATCAAAACACAACACAAAAGAAAGGCACCACCCCCAAGGAGTGGGATGCAGTCCAATTCGTTTAATATAATGTTAATGAGTGTTTGAGGAGGGGAACCAAAGAATGAAACAGGGCATTATAGCACGGGGGAGGAGAAATTTTGGGTAAGGGGCCGTATATTGACAATTTTCAGCCAGGATGCAAACAGCTTGTCAGGTTGGGAAAATGGTTCATTTGGGCTGGGGTTCCACCTGTCAGTGAAAAAACGCACTTCATCTGTTTTTCTAGAAAAGGGTAAACCCACAATAGATCTTAAGATATATGGACAATTTTTCTCAAACAGGTTTAAAGACTTAAGATATTTGGTGTGTGGTTTTATAGTAAATTACTTTTAAAAATCATGGTCAGAAATGGTAGAAAATGTAAGAAAGCAAAACAAATGTTTAAAATGTCTTTCAGGGTATAACTGGGGGGGGTCAGGTCTTTTTTGTAAAAGAATTTATATTGCCTAATCCGATCAGTGTTGGGTATGGGGAAATACAGTAATAAAACAGCAGCAAAAACTACATTTCTGAAACTGGGGCAGGGTGGGCCCAACTCCGGGTGTGTGAGCTTCCCAACATACTATCCCAGCGCTGCAGTAGAGTAGGGAGATGCCTTTAAATCTAGGAGGTAAACCTTTCTTGCATTTGGGTAATTTTAGCCGGGATCGGGATGCCACCCGTGCA